>NC_052171.1:14890218-15000304 GCF_902713615.1 Scyliorhinus canicula | reverse complement strand
AAAGACTGTTCGGTCAAAAATAGTTAATTTTGATGGAAGCAGGTTGTCAAAATGCGTAATTCACCGATAAAGTCACTTTTCCGCCAAAAAAGACTGTTTTGCAATAAATAGTGAATTTTGATGCAAGCAGGTTGTCAAAATACAGAATTCACCGATAAAATCACTTTTCTGCCAACAAAGAGTGTTTGGCATCAAATAGTGAATTTTGATGGAAGCAGGTTGTCAAAATGCTTATTTCACTGAGGAAATCACTTTTCTACCAAAAAGGACTCTTTGGCAAATACTTAGTGAAGTTTAATGCAAGCAGGTTCTTTAAATTTTTAATTCGACGATAAAATCACTTTTCTGTCAAAAAACACTGTTTGGCAAAAAATAGTGAATGTTGATGCAAGCAGATGGTCAAAATGGTAAGCACGCCGATAAATTGACTTTTCTGCCAAAAAGTCTGTACGGCAAAAATATTTAATTTTTATGCAAGCAGGTTGTCAAAATGCTCAATTAGCTCAGAAAATCACCTTTCTGCCAAAAAGGACTTTGCAAATAATTAGTGAAATTTAATGCAAGCAGGTTCTTAAAATTCTTAATTCGCTGAGAAAACTACTTATCTGCCAAAAAAGACAATTTGGCAAACAAATAGACAATATCAATGCAAGCAGGTTGTCAAAATGCTTATTTCGACGAGAAAATCATTATTCTGCCAAAAAAGACTGTTTGGCAAAATATAGTGAATGTTGAGGCAAGCAGATGGTCAAAATGCTAAACTCGCCGAGAAAATCACTTTTCTGCCAAAAAAGACTGTTTGGCAAAATATAGGGAATATTGATGCAAGCAGTTTGTCAAATGCATAATTCACCGATAAAATCACTTTTCTGCCAAGAAAGGCTGCTTGGCAAAAAATAGTGAATGTTGAGGCAAGCAGATGATCTAAATTCGACGGGAAAATCACTTTTCTGGCAAAGAGACTGTTCGGCAGAAAATATTTAATTTTGATGCAAGCAGGTTGTCAAAATGCTTATTTCACTGAGGAAATCACTTTTCTACCAAAAAAGACTGTTGGGTCAAAAATTGTTAATTTTGATGGAAGCAGGTTGTCAAAGTGCGTAATTCACCGACAAAATCACTTTTCTGCCAACAGACTGTTTGGCAAAAAATAGTGAATTTTGATGCAAGCAGGCTGTCAAAATGCTTAATTAGCTGAGAAAATCACTTTTCTGGCAAAAGAGACTGTTCGGCAGAAAATATTTAATTTTGATGCAAGCAGGTTGTCAAAATGCTTGTTTCACTGAGGAAATCACTTTTCTACCAAAAAGGACTCTTTGGCAAATGCTTAGTGAAGTTTAATGCAAGCAGGATGTCAAAATGCTTATTTCGACGAGAAAATCACTTTTCTGCCAAAAAAGACGGTTTGGCAAAAAAATAGGGAATGTTGAGGCAAGCAGATGGCCAAAATGCTTAATTCACCGATAAAATCACTTTTCTGCCAAGAAAGACTGTTTGACAAAAATAGTGAATGTTGAGGCAAGCAGATGATCAAAAACGCTAAATTCGACGGGAAAATCACTTTTCAGGCAAAAAAGACTGTTGGGTCAAAAATTGTTAATTTTGATGGAAGCAGGTTGTCAAAATACGTAATTCACCGACAAAATCACTTTTCTGCCAACAGACTGTTTGGCAAACAATAGCGAATTTTGATGCAAGCAGGTTGTCAAAATGCTTAATTAGCTGAGAAAACCGGAAAATCACTTTTCTGGCAAAAAAAGGACTGTTCAGCAGACAATATTATATTTGATCCAAGCAGATTGTCAAAATGCTTAATTCACTGAGGAAATCACTTTTCTACCAAAAAAGACTGTTCGGTCAAAAATAGTTAATTTTGATGGAAGCAGGTTGTCAAAATGCGTAATTCACCGATAAAGTCACTTTTCCGCCAAAAAAGACTGTTTTGCAATAAATAGTGAATTTTGATGCAAGCAGGTTGTCAAAATACAGAATTCACCGATAAAATCACTTTTCTGCCAACAAAGAGTGTTTGGCATCAAATAGTGAATTTTGATGGAAGCAGGTTGTCAAAATGCTTATTTCACTGAGGAAATCACTTTTCTACCAAAAAGGACTCTTTGGCAAATACTTAGTGAAGTTTAATGCAAGCAGGTTCTTTAAATTTTTAATTCGACGATAAAATCACTTTTCTGTCAAAAAACACTGTTTGGCAAAAAATAGTGAATGTTGATGCAAGCAGATGGTCAAAATGGTAAGCACGCCGATAAATTGACTTTTCTGCCAAAAAAGTCTGTACGGCAAAAAATATTTAATTTTTATGCAAGCAGGTTGTCAAAATGCTCAATTAGCTCAGAAAATCACCTTTCTGCCAAAAAGGACTTTGCAAATAATTAGTGAAATTTAATGCAAGCAGGTTCTTAAAATTCTTAATTCGCTGAGAAAACTACTTATCTGCCAAAAAAGACTGTTTGGCAAACAAATAGGCAATATCAATGCAAGCAGGTTGTCAAAATGCTTATTTCGACGAGAAAATCATTATTCTGCCAAAAAAGACTGTTTGGCAAAAAATAGTGAATGTTGAGGCAAGCAGATGGTCAAAATGCTAAACACGCCGAGAAAATCACTTTTCTGCCAAAAAAGACTGTTTGGCAAAAAATAGTGAATGTTGATGCAAGTCGATGGTCAAAATGCTAAACTCGCCGAGAAAATGACTTTTCTGCCAAAAATGTCTGTTCGGCACAAATATTTAATTTTTATGCAAGCAGGTTGTCAAAATGCTCAATTCGCATGGATAATCACTTTTCTGCCAATAAAGACTGGCAAAAAATAGGGAATATCAATGCAAGCTTGTTGTCAAAATGCTTAATTCGATGAGAAAATCACTTTTCTGACAATAAAGACTGTTTGGCAAAAATAGGGAATATCAATGCAAGCAGGTTGTCAAAATGCTTCATTCGCCGAGATAATCATTTTTCTGCCAAAAAAGACTGTTTGGCAGAAAATATTTAATTATGATGCAAGCAGGTTGTTAAAATGCTTAATTCACTGAGCAAATCACTTTTCTACCAAAAAAGACTGTTCGGTCAACAATAGTTAATTTTTATGGTTAAGATAATAGTTAAGGTTGTCAAAATGCGTAATACACCGATAAAATCACTTTTCTGTCATAAAAGTCTGGCAAAAAATGCTTAATTTTGATGCAAGCAGGTTGTTAAACTGCTTAATTCGCCGAGATAATCACTTTTTTTTGCCAAAAAAGACTGTTTGGCAAAATATAGGGAATATTGATGCAAGCAGTTTGTCAAAATGCATAATTCACCGATAAAATCACTTTTCTGCCAAGAAAGGCTGCTTGGCAAAAAGTAGTGAATGTTGAGGCAAGCAGATGATCTAAATTCGACGGGAAAATCACTTTTCTGGCAAAAGAGACTGTTCGGCAGAAAATATTTAATTTTGATGCAAGCAGGTTGTCAAAATGCTTATTTCACTGAGGAAATCACTTTTCTACCAAAAAAGACTGTTGGGTCAAAAATTGTTAATTTTGATGGAAGCAGGTTGTCAAAGTGCGTAATTCACCGACAAAATCACTTTTCTGCCAACAGACTGTTCGGCAAAAAATAGTGAATTTTGATGCAAGCAGGTTGTCAAAATGCTTAATTAGCTGAGAAAATCACTTTTCTGGCAAAAGAGACTGTTCGGCAGAAAATATTTAATTTTGATGCAAGCAGGTTGTCCAAATGCTTGTTTCACTGAGGAAATCACTTTTCTGCAAAAAAGGACTCTTTGGCAAATAATTAATGAAGTTTAATGCAAGCAGTTTCTTAAAATTTTTAATTCGCCGAGAAAACAACTTTTCTGCCAAAAAAGACTGTTTGGCAAAACAATAGGGAATATCAATGCAAGCAGGATGTCAAAATGCTTATTTCGACGAGAAAATCACTTTTCTGCCAAAAAAGACGGTTTGGCAAAAAAATAGGGAATGTTGAGGCAAGCAGATGGCCAAAATGCTTAATTCACCGATAAAATCACTTTTCTGCCAAGAAAGACTGTTTGACAAAAATAGTGAATGTTGAGGCAAGCAGATGATCAAAAACGCTAAATTCGACGGGAAAATCACTTTTCAGGCAAAAAAGACTGTTGGGTCAAAAATTGTTAATTTTGATGGAAGCAGGTTGTCAAAATACGTAATTCACCGACAAAATCACTTTTCTGCCAACAGACTGTTTGGCAAACAATAGCGAATTTTGATGCAAGCAGGTTGTCAAAATGCTTAATTAGCTGAGAAAACCGGAAAATCACTTTTCTGGCAAAAAAAGGACTGTTCAGCAGACAATATTATATTTGATCCAAGCAGATTGTCAAAATGCTTAATTCACTGAGGAAATCACTTTTCTACCAAAAAAGACTGTTCGGTCAAAAATAGTTAATTTTGATGGAAGCAGGTTGTCAAAATGCGTAATTCACCGATAAAGTCACTTTTCCGCCAAAAAAGACTGTTTTGCAATAAATAGTGAATTTTGATGCAAGCAGGTTGTCAAAATACAGAATTCACCGATAAAATCACTTTTCTGCCAACAAAGAGTGTTTGGCATCAAATAGTGAATTTTGATGGAAGCAGGTTGTCAAAATGCTTATTTCACTGAGGAAATCACTTTTCTACCAAAAAGGACTCTTTGGCAAATACTTAGTGAAGTTTAATGCAAGCAGGTTCTTTAAATTTTTAATTCGACGATAAAATCACTTTTCTGTCAAAAAACACTGTTTGGCAAAAAATAGTGAATGTTGATGCAAGCAGATGGTCAAAATGGCTAATCGACGCCGATAAATTGACTTTTCATGCAAAAAAGTCTGTACGGTCAAAAATATTTAATTTTTATGCAAGCAGGTTGTCAAAATGCGTAATTCACCGACAAAATCACTTTTCTGCCAACAGACTGTTTGGCAAACAATAGCGAATTTTGATGCAAGCAGGTTGTCAAAATGCTTAATTAGCTGAGAAAACCGGACAATCACTTTTCTGGCAAAAAAAGGACTGTTCAGCAGACAATATTATATTTGATCCATGCAGATTGTCAAAATGCTTAATTCACTGAGGAAATCACTTTTCTACCAAAAAAGACTGTTCGGTCAAAAATAGTTAATTTTGATGGAAGCAGGTTGTCAAAATGCGTAATTCACCGATAAAGTCACTTTTTCGCCAAAAAAGACTGTTTTGCAATAAATAGTGAATTTTGATGCAAGCAGATGGCCAAAATGCTTAATTCACCGATAAAATCACTTTTCTGCCAAGAAAGACTGTTTGACAAAAATAGTGAATGTTGAGGCAAGCAGATGATCAAAAACGCTAAATTCGACGGGAAAATCACTTTTCAGGCAAAAAAGACTGTTGGGTCAAAAATTGTTAATTTTGATGGAAGCAGGTTGTCAAAATGCGTAATTCACCGACAAAATCACTTTTCTGCCAACAGACTGTTTGGCAAACAATAGCGAATTTTGATGCAAGCAGGTTGTCAAAATGCTTAATTAGCTGAGAAAACCGGAAAATCACTTTTCTGGCAAAAAAAGGACTGTTCAGCAGACAATATTATATTTGATCCAAGCAGATTGTCAAAATGCTTAATTCACTGAGGAAATCACTTTTCTACCAAAAAAGACTGTTCGGTCAAAAATAGTTAATTTTGATGGAAGCAGGTTGTCAAAATGCGTAATTCACCGATAAAGTCACTTTTCCGCCAAAAAAGACTGTTTTGCAATAAATAGTGAATTTTGATGCAAGCAGGTTGTCAAAATACAGAATTCACCGATAAAATCACTTTTCTGCCAACAAAGAGTGTTTGGCATCAAATAGTGAATTTTGATGGAAGCAGGTTGTCAAAATGCTTATTTCACTGAGGAAATCACTTTTCTACCAAAAAGGACTCTTTGGCAAATACTTAGTGAAGTTTAATGCAAGCAGGTTCTTTAAATTTTTAATTCGACGATAAAATCACTTTTCTGCCAAGAAAGACTGTTTGAAAAAAATAGTGAATGTTGAGGCAAGCAGATGATCAAAAACGCTAAATTCGACGGGAAAATCACTTTTCAGGCAAAAAAGACTGTTGGGTCAAAAATTGTTAATTTTGATGGAAGCAGGTTGTCAAAATGCGTAATTCACCGACAAAATCACTTTTCTGCCAACAGACTGTTTGGCAAACAATAGCGAATTTTGATGCAAGCAGGTTGTCAAAATGCTTAATTAGCTGAGAAAACCGGAAAATCACTTTTCTGGCAAAAAAAGGACTGTTCAGCAGACAATATTATATTTGATCCATGCAGATTGTCAAAATGCTTAATTCACTGAGGAAATCACTTTTCTACCAAAAAAGACTGTTCGGTCAAAATAGTTAATTTTGATGGAAGCAGGTTGTCAAAATGCGTAATTCACCGATAAAGTCACTTTTCCGCCAAAAAAGACTGTTTTGCAATAAATAGTGAATTTTGATGCAAGCAGGTTGTCAAAATACAGAATTCACCGATAAAATCACTTTTCTGCCAACAAAGAGTGTTTGGCATCAAATAGTGAATTTTGATGGAAGCAGGTTGTCAAAATGCTTATTTCACTGAGGAAATCACTTTTCTACCAAAAAGGACTCTTTGGCAAATACTTAGTGAAGTTTAATGCAAGCAGGTTCTTTAAATTTTTAATTCGACGATAAAATCACTTTTCTGTCAAAAAACACTGTTTGGCAAAAAATAGTGAATGTTGATGCAAGCAGATGGTCAAAATGGTAAGCACGCCGATAAATTGACTTTTCTGCCAAAAATGTCTGTTCGGCAAAAAATATTTAATTTTTATGCAAGCAGGTTGTCAAAATGCTCAATTCGCATGGATAATAACTTTTCGGCCAAAAAAGACTGTTTGCCAAAAACAGGGAATATCAACGCAAGCAGGTTGTCAAAATGCTTCATTCGCCGAGATAATCACTTTTCTGCTAAAAAAAAGACTGTTTGGCAAAAAAATAGGGAATATTGATGCAAGCAGATGGTCAAAATGCTTAATTAGCTGCAAAAAGGACTGATCTGCAGAAAATATTTAATTTGATGCAAGCAGGTTGTGAAAATGCTTAATTAGCTGCTAAAATCATCTTTCTGCCAAAAAGGACTCTTTGGCAAATAATTAATGAAGTTTAATGCAAGCAGGTTCTTAACATTTTTAATACGCTGAGAAAACAACTTTTCTGCCAAAAGAGACTGGCAAAACAATAGGGAATATCAATTTAAGCAGGTTGTCAAAATGCTTAATTCTACGATAAAATCACTTTCCTGCCATAAAAGACTGCTTGGCAAAAAATAGTGAATGTTGATGCAAGCAGATGGTCAAAATGCTAAACTCACCGAGAAAATCACTTTTTTGCCAAAAAAGTCTGTACGGCAAAAAATATTTAATTTTGATGCAAGCAGGTTGTCAAAATGCTTAATTCACCGAGATAATCACTTTTCAGCCAAAAAGGACTGTTTGGCAAACAAATAGCGAATATCAATGCAAGCAGGATGTCAAAATGCTTATTTCGACGAGAAAATCATTATTCTGCCATAAAAGACGGTTTGGCAAAAAATAGTGAATGTTGAGGCAAGCAGATGGTCAAAATGCTTAATTCACCGATAAAATCACTTTTCTGCCAAGAAAGACTGTTTGACAAAAATAGTGAATGTTGAGGCCAGCAGATGATCAAAAACGCTAAATTCGACGGGAAAATCACTTTTCTGGCAAAAAAGACTGCTCAGCAGACAATGTTTAATTTGGATGCAAGCAGGTTGTCAAAATGCTAATTCACTGAGGAAATCACCTTTCTACCAAAAAAGACTGTTCGGTCAAAAGTAGTTAATTTTGATGGAAGAAGGTTGTCAAAATGCGCAATTCACCGATAAAATCACTTTTCCGTCAAAAAAGAATGTTTGGGATAAAATAGTGAATGTTGAGGCAAGCAGATGGTTGATGGAAGCAGATGACAATCCCTTGCAGGTTGTCAAAATACTTAATTCACCGATAAAATTACTTTTCTGCCAACAAAGACTGTTTGGCAAAAAATAGGGAATATTGATGCAAGCAGATTGTCAAACTGCGTAATTCATAGACAGACAGATTCGTTTGTGTACAGATAGGTAGTTAGATAGATAGTTATATAGGCAGATCAGTCTATCGTTACATTCTTAGATAGATAGAAAGATAGATAGATACATAGATAGATAGACAGATAGATAGATACATAGATAGATAGACAGAGAGATAGTTAGCTATATAGGTAGATAGATATATAGATCGACCGATAGAGAGATAGGTAGATATATATATATATATATATAGATAGATAGATAGATAGACAGGTAGATAGATAGGTAGGCAGATAGATAGATATGTTGATAGATATATAGATCGAACGGTCGTGAGATAGATTGATAGATTGACAGAAAGATAGATATATAGATTAATAGACATGATGTGGAGATGCCGGCGTTGGACTGGGGTGAGCACAGTAAGAAGTCTTACAACACCAGGTTAAAGTCCAACAGGTTTGTTTCAAACACGAGCTTTCGGAGCACGGCTCCTTCTTCAGGTGAATGATAGATTAATAGATACATAGATAGACAAATAGATTAATAGATAGGTAGATCGATATAAATATAGCTATATAGATAGATACAAAGATTGATAGATAGATAGATAATTGATAGATCGAGAGATAGATAGATAGATAGATAGATAGATAGATAGATAGATAGATAGATAGATAGATAGATAGATAGATAGATAGATAGATAGATAGATAGATAGATAGATAGATAGATAGATAGATAGATAGATAGATAGATAGATAGATAGATAGATAGATAGATAGATAGATAGATAGATAGATAGATAGATAGATAGATAGATAGATAGATAGATAGATAGATAGATGGATAGATACTTTGATAGATGGATAGATGGACGGAAAGATCGCTAGATTGATAGGCAGATAGGCAGAGAGATAGCTGGATGGACAGATAGATCGATCGATAGATACATATATTGATAGATCGATAGAAAGAAAGACAGACAGATAGATTGATAGAGAGATAGATCGATCGATAGATAGATTGATAGACAAACATATAGATAGATAGAGAGATAGATAGATAGATAGCTAGATAGATAGATAGATAGATAGATTAGTTTGTGTACATATAGGTAGTTAGATGGATAGTTATATAGGCAGATCAGCCTATCGTTACATTCTTAGATAGACAGAAAGATAGATAGATACATAGATAGATAGATAGATAGAATGTGAGAAAGATAGATATATAGATGGATAGATACATAGATAGACAAATAGATTCATAGAGAGATATAAATATAGCTATATAGGTAGATAGATACATAGATAGATAGATAGATTGACAGATAGAGAGATGGATGGACAGATCGGTAGAATAATAGGTAGATAGATGGACAGTAATATAGCTACCTATGTGTACAGATAGGTAGTAAAATAGATAGATATCGAGGCAGATCAGTAGATCGTTAGATTCATAGATAAATAGAAAGGTAGATAGATACATAGAGAGATAGTTAGATAGACAGACAGATAGAAAGATATGTAGATAGATCCAGCAGAGGGCAGCAGAGCAAAGCTACTGATCAGCTGTTCTGGGGGAATTTGCATACGTGCAGTGCGGTCAGCCTAAGTTGAAGGTGGTTTGTGGAAGGGCTGTTGGCAAGTGACAGTTAAACCCGAAACAATTCGTGAGTGTTTCCCATCCTACCTCCTCCTCTAACCAACCCCCCCCACCCCACGGTGGTTGGGAAGCGGGAGCAGGGGCCTGTCGTGAAGGTGAGCGAGTGCCTTTAAATTTGCTTAACTTTCAGCGGGAGCAGGGTTTGAGGTAATATCAGGTAAGCCTTTCTTTTTCTTTTTCTTGTTTTTTTTTTAAATCTAGAGGTGATGTCAGGGAAGGCAGTACAATGCTCCTCCTGCGGAATGTTTGAGGTGAGGGACGCCGTCAGTGTCCCTGCTGATTTCATCTGTGGGAAGTGCACCCAACTCCAGCTCCTCAAAAACCGTGTTCGGGACCTGGAGCTTGAGCTGGATGAACTTCGGATCATTCGGGAGGCAGAGGGGGTCATAGATAGGAGCTTCAGGGAAGTAGTTACACCAAAGACTGGAGATAGATGGGTAACTGTAAGAGGGACTGGGAAGAAGCAGTCAGTGCAGGGACCCCCTGCGGTCGTTCCCCTGAGTAACAAGTATACCGTTTTGGATACTTGTGGGGAGGACGACTTACCAGGGATAAGCCATGGGGTATGGGCCTCTGGCACGGAGTCTGTCCCTGTTGCTCAGAAGGGAAGGGGCAAAGGAGTAGAACATTAGTAATTGGGGACTCAATAGTCAGGGGCACAGATAGGAGATTTTGTGGGAGCGAGAGAGACTCACGTTTGGTATGTTGCCTCCCAGGTGCAAGGGTAAGTGATGTCTCGGATCGTGTTTTCCGGGTCCTTAAGGGGGAGGGGGAGCAGCCCCAAGTCGTAGTCCACATTGGCACTAACGACATAGGTAGGAAAGGGGACAAGGATGTCAGGCAGGCCTTTAGGGAGCTAGGATGGAAGCTCAGAGCGAGAACAAACAGAGTTGTTATCTCTGGGTTGTTGCCCGTGCCACGTGATAGTGAGATGAGGAATAGGGAGAGAGAGCAATTAAACACGTGGCTACAGGGATGGTGCAGGCGGGAGGGATTCAGATTTCTGGATAACTGGGGCTCTTTCTGGGGAAGGTGGGACCTCTATAGACAGGATGGTCTATATCTGAACCTGAGGGGCACCAATATCCTGGGGGGGGGGAGATTTGTTAGTGCTCTTTGGGGGGGTTTAAACTAATTCAGCAGTGGCATGGGAACCTGGATTGTAGTTTTAGGGTACGGGAGATTGAGAGTATAGAGGTCAGGAGCACAGATTTGACGTCGCAGGAGGTCAGGTAGGTGGTTTGAAGTGTGTCTACTTCAATGCCAGGAGTATACGAAATAAGGTAGGGGAACTGGCAGCATGGGTGGGTACCTGGGACTTCGACGTTGTGGCCATTTCAGAGACATGGATAGAGCAGGGACAGGAATGGTTGTTGCAGGTTCCGGTGTTTTGGTGTTTTAGTAAGCTCAGAGAAGGGGGAAAAAGAGGGGGAGGTGTGGCGCTGCTAGTCAAGGACAGTATTACGGTGGCGGAAAGGATGCTAGATGGGGACTCTTCTTCTGAGGTAGTATGGGCTGAAGTTAGAAATAGGAAAGGAGAGGTCACCCTGTTGGGAGTTTTCTATAGGCCACCTAATAGTTCTAGGGATGTAGAGGAAAGGATGGCGAAGATGATTCTGGAAAAGAGCGAAAGTAACAGGGTAGTTGTTATGGGAGACTTTAACTTTCCAAATATTGACTGGAAAAGATATAGTTCGAGTACATTAGATGGGTCGTCCTTTGTACAATGTGCGCAGGAGGGTTTCCTGACACAATATGTTGACAGGCCAACAAGAGGCGAGGCCACATTGGATTTGGTTTTGGGTAATGAACCAGGCCAGGTGTTAGATCTGGAGGTAGGTGAGCACTTTGGAAACAGTGACCACAATTCGGTGACCTTTACGTTAGTGATGGAAAGGGATAAGTATACCCCGCAGGGCAAGAGTTATAGCTGGGGGAAGGGCAATTATGATGCCATTAGACATGACTTAGGATGTGTTGGTTGGAGAAGTAGGCTGCAAGGGTTGGGCACACTGGATATGTGGACCTTGTTCAAGGAACAGCTATTGCATGTTCTTGATAAGTACGTACCAGTCAGACAGGGAGGAAGGGGTCGAGCGAGGGAACCGTGGTTTACCAAAGAAGTGGAATCTCTTGTTAAGAGGAAGAAGGAGGCCTATGTGAAGATGAGGCATGAAGGTTCAGTTGGGGCGCTTGAAAGTTGCAAGGAAGCGAGGAAGGATCTAAAGAGAGAGCTGAGACGAGCAAGGAGGGGACATGAGAAGTCTTTGGCAGGTAGGATCAAGGAAAACCCAAAAGCTTTCTATAGGTATGTCAGGAATAAAAGAATGACTAGGGTAAGAGTAGGGCCAGTCAAGGACAGTGGTGGGAAATTGTGCGTGGAGGCTGAGGAGATAAGCGAGATACTAAATGAATACTTTTCGTCAGTATTCACTCAAGAAAAAGATAATATTGTGGAGGAGAATCCTGAGACCCAGGCTATTAGAATAGATGGCATTGAGGTGCGTAGGGAAGATGTGTTGGCAATTCTGGACAAGGTGAAAATAGATAAATCCCCGGGGCCGGATGGGATTTATCCTAGGATTCTCTGGGAAGCCAGGGAAGAGATTGCTGAGCCTTTGGCTTTGATTTTTAGGTTATCATTGGCTACAGGAATAGTGCCAGAGAACTGGAGGATAGCAAATGTGGTCCCTTTGTTCAAGAAGGGGAGTAGAGATAACCCCGGTAACTATAGGCCGGTGAGCCTAACGTCTGTGGTGGGTAAGGTCTTGGAGAGGATTATAAAAGATACGATTTATAATCATCTAGATAGGAATAATATGATTAGGGATAGTCAGCATGGTTTTGTGAAGGGTAAGTCATGCCTCACAAACCTTATCGAGTTCTTTGAGAAGGTGACTGAACAGGTAGACGAGGGTAGAGCAGTTGATGTGGTGTATATGGATTTCAGTAAAGCGTTTGATAAGGTTCCCCACGGTCGGCTATTGCAGAAAATACGGAGGCTGGGGATTGAGGGTGATTTAGAGATGTGGATCAGAAATTGGCTAGTTGAAAGAAGACAGAGAGTGGTAGTTGATGGGAAATGTTCAGAATGGAGTTCAGTTACGAGTGGCGTACCACAAGGATCTGTTCTGGGGCCGTTGCTGTTTGTCATTTTTATAAATGACCTAGAGGAGGGCGCAGAAGGATGGGTGAGTAAATTTGCAGACGACACTAAAGTAGGTGGAGTTGTAGACAGTGCGGAAGGTTACAGAGGGACATAGATAAGCTGCAGAGCTGGGCTGAGAGGTGGCAAATGGAGTTTAATGTGGAGAAGTGTGAGGTGATTCCCTTTGGAAAGAATAACAGGAATGCGGAATATTTGGCTAATGGTAAAATTCTTGGTAGTGTGGATGAGCAGAGGGATCTCGGTGTCCATGTACATAGATCCCTGAAAGTTGCCACCCAGGTTGATAGGGTTGTGAAGAAGGCCTATGGTGTGTTGGCCTTTATTGGTAGAGGGATTGAGTTCCGGAGCCATGAGGTCATGTTGCAGTTGTACAAAACTCTAGTACGGCCGCATTTGGAGTATTGCGTACAGTTCTGGTCGCCTCATTATAGGAAGGACGTGGAAGCTTTGGAACGGGTGCAGAGGAGATTTACCAGGATGTTGCCTGGTATGGAGGGAAAATCTTATGAGGAAAGGCTGATGGACTTGAGGTTGTTTTCGTTAGAGAGAAGAAGGTTAAGAGGTGACTTAATAGAGGCATACAAAATGATCAGAGGGTTAGAAAGGGTGGACAGCGAGAGCCTTCTCCCGCGGATGGGGGTGGCTAGCACGAGGGGACATAGCCTTAAATTGAGGGGTAATAGATATAGGACAGAGGTCAGAGGTGGGTTTTTTACGCAAAGAGTGGTGAGGCCGTGGAATGCCCTACCTGCAACAATAGTGAACTCGCCAACATTGAGGGCATTTAAAAGTTTATTGGATAAGCATATGGATGATAAGGGCATAGTGTAGATAGATGGCCTTTAGTTTTTTTTTCCATGTCGGTGCAACATCGAGGGCCGAAGGGCCTGTACTGCGCTGTATCGTTCTATTCTATCTATATATATATAGATCGACCGATGGAGAGATATGTAGACATATAGATAGATAGAGAGATAGTTAGATAGACAGACAGATAGATAGATATGTAGATAGATATATAGATTTATAGATAGATAGATAGATAGATAGATAGATAGATAGATAGATAGATAGATACATAGATAGATAGATACATAGATAGATAGATAGATAGATAGATAGATAGATAGATAGATAGATAGATAGATAGATAGATAGATAGATAGATAGAGAGAGAGATAGTTAGATAGACAGACAGATAGAAAGATATGTAGATAGATAGACAGATAGATTGACAGATTGTTTCGTTAGTGTACAGGTAGGTAGTTAGATAGATAGTTGTATAGGCAGATCAGTCTATCGTTACATTCTTAGATACATAGAAAGATAGATAGATCGATACATAGATAGATTGATAGATAGATTGATTGATAGATAGATCGATAGATAGATAGAGAGACAGATAGATAGACAGATAGATTCTTTTGTGTACAGATAGGTAGTCAGATAGTTAGTTACATAGGCAGATCAGTCTATCGTTACATTCTTAGATAGATAGAAAGTTAGATAGATACATGGACAGATAGATAGGCAGATATATTGATAGATAGATAGACAGGCATATAGATAGATATATTGGTAGATAGATATATAGATCGACCGATAGAGCGATAGGTAGATAGATAGATAGATTGATTGATTGACAAATAGACAGATAGATAGATAGATTGATATGCAGATAGATATATAGATCGAACGGTCGTGTGATAGATTGATAGATTGATGGTTAGATCGATATATAGATGGATAGATACATAGAAAGACAAATAGATTAATAGATAGGTAGATCGATATAAATATAGCTATATAGATAGATAGATACTTAGATTGATAGATAGATAGATAATAGATAGATAGAGAGATAGATATATCGATAGATAGATAGATACATTGATACATAGATACATAGATAGATAGATACTTTGATAGATGGATAGGTGGATGGAAAAATCGCCAGATAGCTGGATGGTCAGATAGATCGATCGATAGATACCTATATTGATAGATAGATAGACTGATAGATAGACGTCGATATATCGATGGAAAGATGGACAGACAGATAGATTGATAGAGAGATAGAGAGATAGGTCGATAGATAGATAGATGGACAGGGAGATAGATTGATAGAGACATAGATAGATTGATAGACAGACAGATAGATAGATAGAGATACATATAGCTAGATAGCTAGATAGATAGATAGATAGATTGATAAATAGATTGACAGATATAATCGTTTGTGTACAGATAGGTAGTTAGATAGATAGTTATATAGGCAGATCAGTCAATCGTTACATTCTTGGATAGATAGAAAGATAGATAGTTACATAGATAGATAGATAGATAGATGGATAGAATGTGAGAAAGATAGATATATAGATGGATAGATACATAGATAGACAAATAGATTCATAGATATATATAAATATAGCTATATAGGTAGATAGATACATAGATATATAGATAGATAGATAGATAGATAGATAGATAGATAGGTAGATAGATAGATAGATAGATAGATAGATAGATAGATAGATAGATAGATAGATAGATAGATAGATAGATAGATAGATAGAGAGACAGAGAGATGGAAGGACAGATCGGTAGATTGATAGGTAGATAGATCGACAGTAATATAGCTACCTATGTGTACAGATAGATATTTAGATAGATAGATATATAGGCAGATCAGTAGATCGGTAGATTCACAGATGAATAGAAAGATAGATAGATACATAGAGAGATAGTTAGATAGACTGACAGACAGAAAGATATGTAGATAGATATATAGATCGACCGATGGAGAGATAGGTAGATATGTAGATAGATAGATAGATAGATACATAGACAGATAGATAGATATATAGATAGATATATAGATCGAACGATCGTGAGATGGACTGATAGATTGATAGAAAGATAGATATATAGATGAATAGATACATAGATAGATAAATAGATAAATAGATAGATAGATCGATATAAATATGGCTATGTAGATAGATAGATACATAGATAGATAGATAGATAGATAGATAGATAGATAGATAGATAGATAGATAGATAGATAGATAGAACGACAGCAATATAGCTACCTATGTCTACAGATAGATAGTTAGATAGATAGATATATAGGCAGATCAGGCGATCGTTAGATTCATAGATGAATAGAAAGATAGATAGATACATAGATAGATAGACAGATAGATGGATAGAGAGATAGATAGATAGATATGTAGATAGCTATATAGATCGAACGATCGTGAGTGAGATGATAGATTGAAATGAAGATAGATATATAGATGGATAGATACATAGATAGACAAATAGTTTAATAGATAGTTAGATCGACATAAATATAGATAGATAGATAGATAGATAGATAAATAGATAGATCGCTAGATTGATAGACAGATAGATAGAGAGATAGTATGTAGATAGATAGATAGATTGATAGATAGACAGATAGATTCGTTTGTGTACAGATAGGTAGTTAGATAGATAGTTATATCGGCAGATCAGTCTATCGTTACATTCTTAGATAGATAGAAAGATAAATACATAGATAGATAAATTGATAGATTGATAGATAAATAGATAGGTAGATAGATAGATGGATAGATAGATAGATAGATTGTGAGAAAGATAGATATATAGATGGATAGATAGATAGACAGACAGACAGACAGACAGACAGACAGACAGATAGATAGATAGATCGATAGATAGATAGATCGATAGATAGATAGATAGATAGATAGATAGATAGATAGATAGATAGATAGATAGATAGATAGAGAGAGAGAGAGAGAGAGAGAGAGAGAGAGAGAGAGAGAGAGAGAGATAGATAGATAGATAGATAGATAGATAGATAGATAGATAGATAGATAGATAGATAGATAGATAGATAGATAGATAGATAGATAGATAGATAGATAGATAGATAGATAGATAGATAGATAGATAGATAGATAGATAGATAGATAGATAGATAGATAGATAGATAGATAGATAGATAGATAGATAGATAGATAGATAGATAGATAGATAGATAGATAGATAGATAGATAGATAGATAGATAGATAGATAGATAGATAGATAGATAGATAGATAGATAGATAGATAGATAGATAGATAGATAGATAGATAGATAGATAGATAGATAGATAGATAGATAGATAGATAGATGGACAGATCGGCAGAATCTGTCCATCCATCGGTTCGAACAGGGGAATGAAATGGCCTGGAGTTTGAGCGGACACGCCTTCCTCGTGGCAGACTCGTCCGCCGAACTTCGGGATCCACATGCCACACATGTGGCACGCACCAGTGACTTAGGTCGCGAGCCAGAGAGGACGTTGCGGGCCATTGTTTACTCAATGAAGCTGTTTAAGTGTTTTTGTTTCCTGCAGGCTATCTTTAAATCAACATTGTTTACTAAAGATCGTGGTTAAAGGCGTCTACTTACTGAAGCCGGTGATTGAAGAGACAGTATTCACTTTTAGGCACAGTTTACTGTAGAGCTCTGTCGAAATTGATGATGTTTACTGAAAGCTATTTTTTTTACTGGAATTTGTTCACCGCATGGCACTGCTATAACGCAGCCGTTTTTATGTCTGGCACTTTTTAAATTTGAGTCTTTCACTGTGAGGGCTGTTAAGGTATAGTTTGTTTCGACAGAAAGAGGTCTTACAACACCAGGTTAAAGTTCAACAGGTTTTGTTTCCAATTACTAGCTTTCGGAGCACTGTTCCTTCCTCAAGGATGAGCAGTGCTCCGAAAGCTAGTGATTCGAAACAAACCTGTTGGACATTAACCTGGTTTTGTAAGACTTATTTCTGTCGATACATGGTATACTTTAACAGGCCTCATAGTGAAAGAGGTGTTGTCTGCCTTCTTACTGTGCTCACCCCAGTCCAACGCCGGCATCTCCACATCATTGTTTCTTTCGGTCAGTGTTTAGTCTATTTCTAGTGGGGCACTGTGGATGTAGACCCGGCATTTTCAAAGTGGTGGTCGCGACCTGCTAATGGACTTTTTAACATGGGACACTGTTGATGTAGACTCTGTTAACTGAAGGACACTGTTCAGACTGTATAACGTGGGGCACTGTTTATGTAGACTCTGGTAAATGAAGCACACTGTTT
Source organism: Scyliorhinus canicula (assembly GCF_902713615.1). Classification (NCBI taxonomy): domain Eukaryota; kingdom Metazoa; phylum Chordata; class Chondrichthyes; order Carcharhiniformes; family Scyliorhinidae; genus Scyliorhinus; species Scyliorhinus canicula. The sequence goes on along the minus strand of NC_052171.1, from coordinate 14,982,228 downwards.
AGACTGTTTTACGTGGGGCAATGTTGACGTATAGGCCATTCGCACCGTGACTCCATCCCTCTTTATTTTTTAATCACAACCATATGGATTCTGCATCATTTGTTCCAGTACCATGCTTGTGATCTTCCGTTGCGAGTCTCCCTCGCTGCCACTGACAGTCACAACGGTAAATCCGGCTCTCAGCCAAATCTTCACTCACTTCACCGGGACAGGATATTCCGCCGGTATGAGGGAACGCAGAATCTCACCCAATATCTTGAACTTATACTTATTATATTTCTTACTATTAAAGCTCCCACAAATCACTTCTTAAACCCTGTCCTTTCGAAACGTAAAGCCAAGATTTCATAGCGCAGAAGGAGGCCATTCGGCCCATGGAGTCTGTACCCGCTCTTGTAAAGAGCACCCTACATAGGCAAACGCCTCCACCCAGTAACCCCAGCTAAATTTTCTGGACACGAAGGACAACTTATTATGGCCCATCCACCTCACCTGTAAATATTTGGACTGTGGGAGGAAACGGAAGCGCCCGTGGGAAACCCGCGCAGCCCGACTTCTGACCGACTTCTTATATTCATCATTTCGTTCGCCGTTTTTAGGATATTCATCCGAATGAAGCAGCCAGTGTAGTTGAAGATTTTGTTCAGAAGAAGTGAGGGCCAATTGCTACTCTTCAATGTGAAGTATTTTCTGAGCGTTGCACTGCACATATTCTGTTTTAGTCGATATATTGTTTTCACGCCGTGCAAAATGCATTTTGCATCCGGTTTGAGTGTGAGTGAGTAGTGACTTGCATGAGGGAATAATAAGTTGGTGTGGCCTTACGTTCATCGTGTGTATCATGAGAAAATCGATGTTTTTCTCTACAGCTATTGTATTCAGCGGATCCTCTGTCAGAAATTGTAATTACTCGGTGCAATGACATAAATTTCCTTGCAACATCAGTGTCTGGGCAAAGTCGCTGTCAACAGGGTCACGTCCAAAATAATACACATAATGGCCTGGGAGGCGGATATCTTCCTGCTGGATACATAGATACAGAAAAGATAGGATTAGAAGCAGGCATTTTGGCCCTTCGAGCCTGCTCCGCCATTCATCACGATCGTGGCTGATCATCCAACTCAGTAGCCTGGTCCTGCTTCCTCGCCATAGTTTTTCATCCCATTCTCCCCAAGTGCTCTATACAGCCTCCTCTTGAATATATTCAAAGTTTTAGCAACAACTACTTCCTGTGGTAAGCTGTGAAGAAATGTCTCCTTATCCATGTCCGAAATGGTTTACCGAGTATCCTCAGGCTATGACCCCTGATTCTGGACTCACCCATCATTAGTAACATCTTCCCTGCATCCCTGTCTCGTCCTGTTAGAATTTTTAACGTCCCTGTGAGATCCCCTCCAATTCTTCTAAACTCCAGCGAGAACAATCCCAACCTCGTCAATCTCTCGTCATATGACAGTCCCGCCATCATTGGAAGCAGTCTGGTAAACATTCGCTGCACTCCTTCGAGAGCAAGAACATCCTTCCTCAGAGAATGAGACCAAAACTGTACCCAATACTCCAAGTGTGGCCTCACTAGTATCCTGTACAATTGCAGCAACACATATCTGCTTCTGTACTCGAAACATCTTGCAATGAAGGCCAACATAACATTTGGCTTCTTTACTACCTGCTGCACCTGCATGCTTACCTTCAGCGAACTTTGCACAAGGGCACGCAGGTCCAGCTGCACACTCCCCTCTCCCAATTTACAACCATTCAGGTAGTAATTTGCAGTCATATTTTTGCTTCCAAAGTGAATAACCTCTCACTTATCCAAATTAGACTGCATCTGCCATTGGTTTGGACCCAACCTGTCCAGATAATGCTGTAGGATCCCTGCATCCTCGTCCCAATTCACCCTCCCACATAATTTGGTATCATCTGCAAACTTTGAGATGTTACAGTTTGTTCCATCATCCAAATCATTAATATGTATTGTGAATAGCTGGGGTCCGAGCACCAATCCCTGCGGTACCCCAATAGTTACTGCATGCCAATTTGAAAATGACCCAGTAATCCTTACTCTTTGTTTCCTCTCTGCTAAACAGTTTTCTATCCACCTTAATCCACCTTCCCGGCTGGGTCACTGTCTGTGTGGAGTCTGCACGTCCTCCCCCTGTGTGCGTGGGTTTCCTCCGGGTGCTCCGGTTTCCTCCCACAGTCCAAAGATGTGCGGGTTAGGTGGATTGGCCATGCTAAATTGCCCGTAGTGTCCTAAAAAGTAAGGTTAAGGGGGGTTGTTGGGTTACGGGTATAGGGTGGATACGTGGGTTTGAGTAGGGTGATCATGGCTCGGCACAACATCGAGGGCCGAAGGGCCTGTTCTGTGCTGTACTGTTCTATGTTCTATGTTAATACATTTCCCCGATCCCATGCGGTTTATTTTTGCACAATAATCTCTTATTGTGTTTCATGGTCCCGCGATAGTGACACCTATGCGCCGTTTGGACAACAAATGGGCACCGACACATACAACTGTGAACATGTGAACTATCTCCGTGACAGATGGTGGATATTCATGTTTATTAACTTTGCGAGATGTATTTTACGCTGAATTTGTAACTATATCGTTCCCATCAATTTGTCGTGGGTCAGTTATTCCTCTTCCTGACCATCTCCAAAAGTACGTTTCTGCCATATTCACTATATTCTGTTTGATTGCACGGTCTCTTCCATTATTTGGCCAATGGCATCATTCCAGTTTTCGTTTTATCAATTTGCAGTGGTTTCTTCCGATTGCGAGTGGAGTGCATGATGTAATCTGTCTGCTCACATGACTGTTATTATACTAATTTATCAGGGGACAACTGTGTACCCCCTGTTGCACGTTTTACTATGGGCGTAAAACGCGTTTATTGGAGTGTATTAACACGCCTCCGTATTCGACGTGTGCTTAACACTACTAGGCTCTGTTGTATGTAATTATTCAGCTCTGGAGTCGCCAGTTGCCGTATAGCCAACGTCACAAGTATTCCAAGGTCAAGTTCAAAGTAATAAAGACGATACACCGATTAGTAAGGTTCAAACGATCAATATTTATTATACAGTTATAATAAATACTCATGCACACTAAGAGACTAAGCTAAAACTAAACTTAAGCGAACAGAATACTTATCTAACAGGAACAGGCAAGGTCAGAGAACGAGGCCTTCGTCCTGGTCTTGTACTGCAGCCTTCAGCAAGCGTTCTGGTACTGGGGGTCTAGTGGGCTTGGATCGCGTAGCGAGCGTTGAACTTACGGTTTCGGCGGCTGGTGCTCAACGGCTGGAGTCAGGATGCAAGATGTCTATCAGGGCCGGAGCACGGGTTTAACAGACCGGGCTCTGTGGGGAATTTGCCTTTATACCCCTCTCTAATGTCCTTGCCCCCTTCTAGGCGGGCTCTACCTTTCGGTACCGACTGGAGCGTTTCCAAACGGCTACCTTCGAAATCCTCCAATGCGGGTCTTCCCTCGATGTTGGGGGGTGGTTTCGATATTCGTTACTCTGGTGCCATCCTGTCTACACAACCAATTAAGTGTTACATTGAGATGGAAATGTTGCCATTGTTTGTGCCTGGATCTGGGCTGCCTCATCAGAATGCTAAGCGCTTTGCCATTAACACCTTTGGCTTGGAGATCTTGCACCTGGCCAGAAACTGGTTTGCTGCTTGCAAAATGCTAATTAGTTGAGAGCAGACTGTCTGTTCTCACTAAACAGGCTTTTCCTTCTGTCTTCCATTTTACTTTGGCTCAGTGTCCATTTTGCGTGGCCAGCATGGCTACATTCCCTCCTTGTGATACTCACAATCATACTATTGTGAAGGATCACCTATGTATGTTGCCTTCCTTGTGTTCTGACCTCTTGCCAGTTCCTGTTCTACTCTATCTTAAACTATGGGAAGAAGAGAAAAAATTTTAACTAACATTTCTACTTGGCCCTATGTCAAAGGGACATGCATTACTACAACTGGGAACCTCTACCTATCACTATTAACCTTAACCTTAACTTAACATTTCATCACTCTAAAACCTTAACCATTCACACCACAACATCACACTTCCCAACTCGGCAGTCGAGTATGGAACAATATAATACATGGATGAACTTTTTATTTACAGAGTGTTGTAATCAGTGAGGGGTTGAGGGGTTTGGTGGAATCCGAAGATGGGGGATTGAACTCTATAGATGGGTGAGGTGCTGGAACGAGAGGCTCTCCTCTTCCATTTCCTCAACCTGAGGGTCTGTACTAGTATGATGAGGATCGCGATCACCAACAGTGATTCGATTATATAGGACATGGAGTACCACGTCATGAATTTAGTGCACCAGGTCTGAACCTCGCTGATCAGGGCTGAGCACTGGGGGTTTGTTGTAATTGAAACATTTACGGTGGGGGTTGTGGGGGAAACGTGTCTTGTTTCCACACATATACATATAACATTTAGAAACAATAGGTGGGTTTCCATCATTTTGCTGTTCTTCTTCTTTCTCTTCCTTCTTCCTCCGGTATTGACAATCCTGGCTTCGACCTCTGTCTCGTCCTTTGAAACCTTTGGGATCAAGCACAGTATCTGTCAATACACAGTTTAAGACCTTTACTTGTTAGTGCATCTGTCTTTCAAAACCCAATTGACCCTTTAAAATGACTGGCTAAGTCACACCCTGTGACTCCCCTCATTTTTTTTTTTTTTTTTCAAAAAGCGAATTTAAAGACCAGCATACACCTAACAATCCTTCCTTCTGCGAGCCGTCTCGCAGGCTTTGCTGATTTACCATCCGAATGTTCCCGGATGTAAATAGCATGTGGGATGGCGGCCGAAGGGCTACCTAACTTAAAATGAAAACAAACTTTGAAACAAACATCCGAATGATTTGCGTATGGGCCGCGACGGGTACGAGTTGGATGGAATCCCCGGGTAGGGCGTGCTGTGCCATACCCGAGCTTGGCTGACCAAGGGTTGGTTCTCAGACAGGGCGGGTCCTCAGTGCCGTTTGTCCACTGCCTGAGTAACCTGGAAAGAAAAACGGGTATGAATGTATTTACCATGACTTGCAGCCTCTATTCCGCCGAATAGAGGGGCACCTAAAGAAACCAAGGGAGCCAAGATGCTCCGTTCTGAAAACATGAGCTGGTCTTCAGATATTTTAGACGATACGGTGAGCTGCTCACCAGGCTGTCACAAGTCTTACAACTTTGAAAAAGATCTCCAATCAATCCGAAGTTCTCAAAAGTTTCGGCAGACAAACTATTGTGTATGTGAGGTGGTCACAATCTTTTCAGCTGAAAAGAAGATGTCCATCCTCCAGCTGAACCATTTACTTTACTGGAAACGAAACAAACATAAAACGAAGACAAACATACGTGCAGGTTCCATCAGAAAGGACATCGTTTCCCTCAAACGATTCCTATTTTACATCATCTGGACACCTCACTTTGATTCTGCCTCTGTGAACAGGGTCACAAAGGGGTTGCCGTGTCGGGATTCAGACATTGCGTCGTCCTGCTCTCCCGGATCCCACACCCTTGTGTGGATCAGGCATGCAACTTTGGAATTGTGTGACCGGGGGTCACTCTCGTCATTGCGGACCAGTCTGTAGGAATTGTCCCTGTGCCATTGTGTAGTGTCGAGTGAGTTGTCGGGGTAGTCGGGGGTCGGGTGGTGGTTCTGGGTTTTTAAGGTAAGTGACTTCCATGGGGTCACTGGAGTCGGGGTCGTAGTGGGTGCAGTGTGGGCTGTATGGCTGTGTGCTGTCGCTGTCTTCAGAGTCAGTGGCAGTCCTGCTGTCTCTGCTGTGGCAGCTTGTGGGCGTGTCGGGGCGTGGTCTGTCGTGGTCTGTGGGCGGAGTCGTGGGCGAGTCCGTTGATGAACTGGTCTGTGAGGGGGATGGTGGAAAAGTGTCTCTGGTGGGCGGGGTGAAGTGTTCTGCTGCATCCAGCAGGACATGGTGAGCATGGTTGGCCTGTGTTCCATATGCCTTTAACTGGTTGATATGGAACCACGCGGTCTTCCCATTAGGATACTTTATCCTGTAAACGGAGGGGCTAATTTTGTCCGAAATTGAGTAGGGGCCGGAATATTTTGGAGCCAAAAAACTGCTGGGGTTATAAACAGATAACATTACCTGTTGCCCAACCTGGAATTCTGTGGTGTGTACGGTCTTATTGAAACAGGCAGTGCGTTGCTGTCGGCGTTTCCCTAGCTGGACTGCGGCTGCGATCTGTGCAGACCTCACAGTCTCAACTAGATCTTTAACTGCCTTTTCATGTGTGAGGGCCGTCACTTCGGGGCTTGTCATGTCCAGTCCTAAAAGGAATTCTGTACCTTTCATAGGGCGTCCGGTCATGAGTGTATGTGGTGTGTATCCTGTAGATGTGGAGACAGTGTTCCTTATGAACACAAGTGCAAATGGGAGCACTGAATCCCAAGTGGAATTATTCTGTTGAACCATTTTCCTGAGGGTCGTTTTTAGGGTCCGATTCATGCGCTCCACAATCCCGCTGGACTGTGGATGATACGCAATATGGAAGTTTTGTTTGATACCGAATATATTCAGGACGTTCCTCATGACCCGTCCTGTAAAGTGAGATCCCTGGTCCGAATCGATACTTCGGGGTAAACCCCATCTCGTGAAGATGTGGTGGGTCAGGATCTTTGCAGCTGTCTTAGCTGTGTTTGTACGTGATGGAAATGCCTCTACCCATTTTGTAAAGGTATCTATCACCACCAGAACATACGTATAGCCATTCCGACAAGGGGGCAATGGACCTATAAAATCGATCTGGAGGTTTGTCCAAGGGCCGTTAACTGGGCGAGTATGCCGAAGTTGTGCTTTCTTAGAATACCGCTCCGGGTTATTCTGAGCACAAATCAGGCAATTCTCAATGTAGTGCGTTACATCATTCCTGAGATTAGGCCACCAACAGAGTTGCCTGAGGTGCCTCGTTGTTGCATCAATTCCCTGATGCCCGTGTCCGTCATGGAACAAGGCAATCATCTGATTCCTGTCTTGCGTCGGGACCACATAAAGTTGATCCTTAATGATCACACCCTCATGTGTGGTCAGTGTGTGTTTAAAGTGCTCGTACGCAGGCACAAAGTTTCCCTTGAAAACCTCCCTGAGGTCTCCGTCCTGTTTCTGTGCTGCTACGAGATCTTTAACCTCTGTTTGTGAGACTTGTACTGCGCTCACAGGGGCGCTAGCTGGTGCGCTAGCTGGGGGGGTCCATAAGTGTCCTCTCCTGGAACCTGCCTTAGCCAATGCGTCGGCTTTTACATTCCCAGGGGGTGATGACCTATGGTGGCTGCGAACTTTTATTATGCCGAAGGTCCTGTCCTTCGCTCTCTCTAGAATGTGCTGGAGTAAGGGGGCTGATGGAAGGGGTTTCCGTCTGCGGAGACAAAACCTCTTGTCCTCCACAGGGGCAGAAAATCTGTTAGACTGTTGCAGACATATAAACTGTCCGAATATATGTCTGCTGGGCTGGGGAAAGAAGCGGGGTGGTCCACTATATACGCTATGGCTGCTAGCTCTGCTGCCTGCGCGCCTAAGTGACCAGGTAACTTCAGTGCTATTTCCTCGAGAGCGCGCCCCTGCGCGTCCTCGACGTAGATGCCGCATCCAGTGATACGCTCACCATTTAAAACTGTGGATGAACCGTCTACATAAATCCTCAAGGGTCCACACGTGTCTGTGGGCTGGGGGCCTTGTGCGGGGTTTCCTAGCTTCCTGGGGGGTGTTTTTGCTGAAAAGGGTCCTGTGTTATGCAGGGGAGCTACAATTTCACAGTCATGGGGCTGTCCGGGGTATTGGAGGTTGTCTGCTAAATATGTGTGTGTGCGTGTCCGTTTTACAGTAATGTCCCGTCCTTGTAAAAGTAGGGTCCATCTAGCTGCCCTAATCTGGCTAACTGAACCGTCCTTCAGTCGACCGTCTAGTAGTAGCTGTGTGGGTGTATGTTCGGTTAGAATGGTGATGGGGTTTAGTCCGGTTATGTATGAAAAGTACTGTACTGCCCAGAAGACAGCAAGGAGGTGCCTCTCACAGGCTGAAAATCCTTGTTCAACCGGGTCTAACAGTCGGGAGGCATAAGCCACTGGTCTTAGCTGCTCGTGCCGTTCCTGAAGCAACACGGCCGAGAGGGTCAGATCTGTGCTAGCTACCTCGATTGCGTATGGGGAAAGTTGGTCGGGGACTAGCAGCGCGGGTGCTGCACTAAGGGCTCGTTTTAACTCTTCCAATGCGTCTGTATGCTGCGGAAGCCATTCCCAGGGGGCTCCTTTCTTAAGGAGGTCTGAAAGTGGGGCGGCTTTTGTCGCGAATCCGTCGATGTGGTTCCGACAATAGCCAACCAGTCCTAAAAACGACCGGAGGGCTGATACAATTTGGGGAAGGGGCAATTTGACGATCGAATCAATTCTTTTGAATTCGATCTCGCGTTTGCCGTGCGTGATGACTGTTCCCAAATACATCACTTTATCTGCCAAAATCTGGGCCTTTTTCGGGTTAACTTTACAGCCAATTTCAGTCAAGAGTTCCAGGAGTTCGGCCAGAAGCGTAATGTGCTCTGCCTTTGTGTCTGTCTGCAGTAGTAGATCGTCTACATACTGTACCAGACATTCGGGTCGGGAAAATTTCTCTAATCCACTTGCCAGCTGTCGGTGGAAAATGGAGGGGGAATTGTGGAATCCTTGTGGGAGGCATGTCCACGTTTACTGCTGAGTTTTAAAAGTGAATGCGAATTTGTATTGGCACGCTTTTGCCAATGGTATGGACCATAATCCGTTACTGATATCCAATACCGTGAAGTACTTGGCGTTGAGACCCTGCTTGAGCATGGTCTCGGGACTAGTAGCTACCGTTGGGGCTACTGCGGGGGTTACTTTGTTGAGTTCCCGATAATCGATGGTCAGACGCCATGATCCATCGGGCTTCCTCACTGGCCAAATAGGGGCATTGTTGGTGGAGGCTACCGTTCTCAGTACACCTTGGTCCAACAAGCTACCTATAACCTTTTCTATTTCCACCTCTGCCTTGAGGGGAAATCTATATTGCTTTTGCGGTCGGGGGTCCTGTCCGGTAACATGAACTTGTCCAGTCATTCTGCCACAGTCATGACGGTGACTTGCAAATGCTGTCCTGTGTTTGTTTAGTAGGGCCTTAATTTGTCGGTCGGTGTGGAGTGTAGTCAGGTCGAATGAGTACTCTCCCACTGCGCTAATCCGATTAGCGTAGTCTCCTACTGTGAGGGTGGCTGGTGCTCTGTCTGATCTAGCCATTCGCCAGACACACTGGTTCACTGGGTCGAACGACAAGCTGTGAGCGTTCATAAAATCTATCCCCAGGATGTGCTCTGCTGTCCGGGGAAGATTTACTAGAACTACGGAGTGTTTGGTTGAGATGTTCCCTAGCTGGATCGCTACGGGTGCTGCGATATGTCCCTGCTCCAAGTGTCCGGTGAACCCGCTAAGTGTGATGGTGGAGGTGGTCGGCCACGTGTCTGCGTGTGCCGTGATCGTAGAGTTAATGGTGGTGCGGGAGCCTCCTGTGTCCCACAGTAACTCTATGGGCTTCCCTTTTACTCTTGCTGTGACTACGGGTCTCCCTGATGAGTCCCATAGTGTGTCACAGACCCAAGTGGGGGAGCCCGAACACCGTCAGTTCGTCTCGTCCACATTGGTGGGTCCTGACTGTACTGCTACATTGTGGATTGGTTTTGCCTTACTGCGGTTCAGAGTGCCTGTCTGCTGGCCTCTCTGAGATCGCTGGGGTGCATTGCACTCTTTTGCCCAATGCCCTAACTGTCCACAGTTATAGCATTCCTGTCCTTTCTGTTGTGGGCTGCTCTTCCCTTCATTTACCCATGCGGGCTTCTGGTGCTCTCTGACTGCTTGGATATCTGCAGCAGCCTGAGCCTCTTCTGGGGATCTAACTTTGCCTTTTGCCTGAAGCGATTGCTCCCAAACGCGGGACAATCTTTTCAGGACCCATTTCTCGTTATGGGCCTCTTCTGAGGGGTCGTAGCTGTTGCAAGCGCTCTGTCCTGCTTCTGTTGCGTGTGAGATAATTGTGCGCGTCCATTTAACCATGTTTTCGCGGGTTAAATGTGCTTTATCTAATTGTCCGAAAACTGCGCTGAAATGAATCCACAGCCTTCCGGCGAATGCTGTGGGGTGTTCGGATCTTTTCTGCCTGCACTTATTCAATCCTTCTACTGGGTCACCTCTATTGTACCCTATGGCATCTAAAATGGCGGTGTGCATCTCCTCTAGGCTGCCTCCTGCCACGTTCTGTGGGTCGGGGAGGGCTGCTACTACACTCTGGTCTAAGCTCAGCACGGTGAGCTTAACCTGCTCTCTCTCATCCAGGCCGTACATGGTAGCCTGCTGTTTTACTTTAGCGAAAAACTGGTGGGGGTCTGCGGTGGGGAGGAACGGAGTGATCTTTTCGCACGCGTCCCTTAGCTGGGTTACTGTTAAAGGGGTGGTGTAGGTTATGTCTGGGGCGCCTTCTGATTCGGCTTTTCTCTGCGTGGTTACGGGATTCATGGGTGCGGTTATGGTCTGAGCTGTGGGGGGTTGGGGTGCCTGTCGTTTCTGCTGAGCTGCTGGCGCACATGTTCCCTGAACATAACGCTGCGCTGTCTCACTTAATTCCTGCCAATCTGGGGCATTTTCCCCATCTAACTGTGCTCCAAAGGTGCTTTGGAAGCCATTCTGCACCGAAAGCAGAGATTGCAGTTCCGCAATCTGTTTCCTGCATTTCGCGTGGTCAACTGTGCTTTGTCTTTGTTCGGTCGTTGCAGCATGGAGTGCTCTCAAAGCTGCTTTGAGATCAGAACATTGCCTCTGCAATGCCTCCACCTGCTTCTCCGATTCCTGTCTTATCAGAACGGCACGTTGCACGTCCTGATAGGCTTTCTCATACTGGGTCTGGGAACTGTTCAGATGAGCTAGACAAGACTGATGAGCCCTTTTGGCATCATCCACCTCTCTATCCTTCTCTGCCAACTTCCCTTTGAGATCCAGATTCTCCTTCTCGATGTCCCTGACATCGACCTTACTCATCCTATTCCTCTCTTCTAAATCTGTCCGGAGCGTCCTGATGACCTCCTCTGCGCCTCGCAACTGTGCCAAACAGGACACAATCGCCATCGGCTTGCGTGCTTTACCTAGGTTCTTTTTGTGTATTTGAGAGAGGTTCTCCCACCAAGTATGACCTATACTCCCAGGACCTGTCTCCTCATTTGCACAAAACTCTTTCCAAAGGGGCCATCCCTTTCCTTGTAAATATTTGCGGAGTTCCAGCTCCCACGTGGGACACTGGCCTACTCTGCTACTGCTGCTGGTCGCTGCGACCACAAACTTTGCTGGATCCATCAGACGTTCCATTGCCTGCATGGCCATTTCCTCTGACTCTCTTTGTATAATTTGGAACAGGGGGTGCTGGGGTTGTGTCTCACGAAACGGGTACGGCTTATGCTATGTTCCGTTCACAAAACTGCCGAAAGTTTGTCGCAACAAAATGCTTTCAGTTTTACCTTACAGCCCTGTTAGTACGCATGCACTAAACACACTTCCGAATTACGCTTATTATTTTGAACACCTTGAATACTTGTGATCTCTTTCTTTCTCTGCAATTTGGAGTTCTAATTCAAATTTCAGGGTCCTGGACGGTGTGGGGTTTCCACTTACAACCGTGTCCCGCCAGGGAGTCGCCACTAAATGTTGCACGTTTTACTGTGGGCGTAAAACGCGTTTATTGGAGTGTATTAACACGCCTCCGTATTCGACGTGTGCTTAACACTACTAGGCTCTGTTGTATGTAATTATTCAGCTCTGGAGTCGCCAGTTGCCGTATAGACAACGTCACAAGTATTCCAAGGTCAAGTTCAAAGTAATAAAGACGATACACCGATTAGTAAGGTTCAAACGATCAATATTTATTATACAGTTATAATAAATACTCATGCACACACTAAGAGACTAAGCTATAACTAAACTTAAGCGAACAGAATACTTATCTACCAGGAACAGGCAAGGTCAGAGAACGAGGCCTTCGTCCTGGTCTTGTACTGCAGCCTTCAGCAAGCGTTCTGGTACTGGGGGTCTAGTGGGCTTGGATCGCGTAGCGAGCGTTGAACTTACGGTTTCGGCGGCTGGTGCTCAACGGCTGGAGTCAGGATGCAAGATGTCTATCAGGGCCGGAGCACGGGTTTAACAGACCGGGCTCTGTGGGGAATTTGCCTTTATACCCCTCTCTAATGTCCTTGCCCCCTTCTAGGCGGGCTCTACCTTTCGGTACCGATTGGAGCGTTTCCAAACGGCTACCTTCGAAATCCTCCAATGCGGGGGCTTCCCTCGATGTTGGGGGGTGGTTTCGATATTCGTTACTCTGGTGCCATCCTGTCTACACAACTAATTAAGTGTTACATTGAGATGGAAATGTTGCCATTGTTTGTGCATGGATCTGGGCTGCCTCATCAGAATGCTAAGCGCTTTGCCATTAACACCTTTGGCTTGGAGATCTTGCACCTGGCCAGAAACTGGTTTGCTGCTTGCAAAATGCTAATTAGTTGAGAGCAGACTGTCTGTTCTCACTAAACAGGCTTTTCCTTCTGTCTTCCATTTTACTTTGGCTCAGTGTCCATTTTGCGTGGCCAGCATGGCTACACCCTGATGTATGCATTCTGTATAAGTAAGTGCTCGAAACGTGCCAGCTCATGTTTTGGAAGACACGGTGTTGCGTTCAGCAGAAACTCGATCTTCCCGCAATAAATAGAATTTGGAGCACTGGTAAGAAACAACTGTGAACTACGCGGCTTCATGCGCGATAAGTAGCAGCTTTTCTCTGTTCCATGTTCAAGCGCTTTGTCAGCTGCGGTGCCAGTTTCAACTTGGTGCTCCCTGATTGATGCCTGTGATATCTCCACACGAGTCTCCGGCGACTGTTTTATTTGTTCTTTGTTCTCTGAACTGAATATCAAGCAGACTCGGATCTGAACGTTTGATCACAGAATTTTAATTTATGCTTGTGCACTCATCTCAACAGGAATCACAATTGCTGAGAGATGGGAGAACAGACGCTGCAGCAGATTGAAGCTATTTACTATCCTATTCTTGCAGCTATTGGTGTTCCCGGTAAGAGTGCAGAAGAAAAAAAATAATTAGTCTTGTGAATGTATGTTTTATTCGTGTTAATGAACAAACACTTATTTAAGAAAAAATGTATTTATTTATTTATTTATTTATTTCAACACTCCTTAAGCTGTGCTACACGATTAAGCGGACCGGAAAGCGTGTTCTTACTTTTGTTTCACTAACCACGCCATGACGCCAGTGATGATTTATCTGAAAGCTCAACTCTAGCTGAAAACGCATAACCATTCTTTTCTTCCCAATAAAGTGGCACTCTGGCGTGACGAATCCACGTACCCTGAAAATCTTTCAGGTGTGAGGATGAGACCAATTCAGAAAGTGGAAAATGTGCAAACTTTACACGGACAGTGATTTGGGGCCAAGATCGAACCCGGCTCCATGGCTCCATGAGGCATTCGTGCTAACCACAGCGCCATATTGCCATTTCTACAAGTTGCCAAACGGTCCTCATTCCAATTATAACATTGCAAGAAGCGGACGCCTGCTACGTCAAATAATTATTTTCCAAATAAATATTTATATACTTTCGTCAGGTTTTCTGAAAAGTGTGCTCGATCACAAGGCTCTATGTTTAAAAGCATTCCCCTATCATACTTGTTTATGCATCCAAAATTGCAATTGGTACAGAACCATTCACGAACACCTTAACTGCCAATCATCTGCACTTGCGCTGCAGTCACTGTGATAATGTAAACATGTGACGGTGATGCTTTGCGGAGCGAGCTTAACAAACAACAGGTTAAATTGAGCAACATCCCTTTCTTTTGGTTTGAGCAGAGGGTCAATGTTAGTCATTACAAAAGTAATAGACCGATTATATTCTTCCTACATTTAACCTATCGAGTAGATAGGCAGCATCGTGCCAGAGTGGTTGACACTGCTGCCTCACTGCGCCAATAACCGGGATTCGATCGCGATCCGTTGTCACTGTCAGTGTAGAGCTGCACGTTGTAGCTATGCCTGCATGTGTCTCACATGGAAACACAATTATGTGCAGGGGAAGTTGCTGGCCATACCAAATTCCACTTAATTGGAAAAATGAAAAAAGAACCTATCGTGCCGTCTAAAACATGCGCTGTGCTTTGATGAGGTCACTTGACATTCTGTCCAATGTTCATCGGTCTGTCCTCACAAGGAGGGTAATCGGTAATATATCTGGGCTACCTCCTCCTTACTTTCCCTCTACGGCGAGGAGATATTTCCGCTCGAATAGCGAGGAACTTTGATTATTATTGCACATTTGATGCAAGGTGCAATCTTCATTCTCTTCGCTCTCCAAATACAACTGCTCCGTCATTGACATGATGGAAGTAGTGAGGATGCGCGATGATGTTTACAAAATCTTCAATAACAATGACATGCGCTCATATCTTGAAATGGTCAGTAACTACTTGAAACGATTGAGAATAATACTCCACCCAGATACCAACTATTCCGACTTAGAATGACACAGGAATCTTTTCAATGCGTCACAATCACTGAATCGCCCACAATAAGCGTGTACCGCATCAGTACGACTGGAAATAGAACGGACCGAACCCTTAAAGTAATAGACACATGAGGTAATCATTTCTAAGCACAGAAATACGAATTTAACCTCTTCACTCCTCAGGTACTCTCTATTATCGGCGGGCATATATGAAGAAGATAGCGGAACATTCTGTGTTAGATCCAGCAGCAGTCAGTACATCGGCACCGGCGAGAACAAAACAGATCACTTTGCTGGCACTGTCATTTTGTTCTCTTTCTGCGATCCTAAGGAGTCCAGTTTGTCTTTAAACTCCACCAGGGCTCTGGGCGTAGCTGGCTACGCCAGACCGTGTTACTCTTCATTAACGACAATTGGGCAGATAGTTCCTGAGGTAGTTTGTGAAACATTTGCAGTCCATGTGTTGTAGAAACAGTAGCAGTGCTGCTAGCAAGGAATTTATAGGATTCCCGTGGCAGTAAATGAATGGCTTGGGCTGTAGCACTCAAGTTGTGGAGCTCAGATATATGTGCTCCCTTGCTCTTCTAGAAGGCAGAGGTAGATGATTTACCAGGTGCTGTCGATGGAGATATTGTGAGCTTCTGCAATGCATATTGTGTTTTTACCCGCCTGCTCCCCAGTATTGGTTAGAATAAAGGTTCACAAAGGTGAATCGATGTTCAATAATGCGGGCAGCGTTTCCTTTCCTGACGACGAGATATTTGAATTTTGTTGTAACTACTCCTGTTAAAGGAAACGTAGAGATGCGCAGAGAACGTCCGACTGGCGCCTTATTGATGGTTAATATAGAACATAGAACATAGAACAGTACAGCACAGAACAGGCCCTTCGGCCCTCGATGTTGTGCCGAGCAATGATCACCCTACTCAAACCCACGTATCCACCCTATACCCATAACCCAACAACCCCCCCTCCCCCCTGGAGTAGACGGTTGAGTAACTCATCACAGAAATACAGGTTATGGCATGATCTGTTCGTTACAATATGCCTGTGGCGTGTCGACTTCAGATTTATTTCGGTAGTAAATACTACGATTTGGATCATTCAACAATGGCAGTGCTATTGAATGTCAAGTGGAAATATTCAGAATCTCATTCGTTGTGTGTGGCCATTTCCTGACACTTATGTGTAGCACGGTAGCATTGTGGATAGCACAATCGCTTCACAGCTCCAGGGTCTCAGGTTCGATTCCGGCTTGGGTCACTGTCTGTGAGGAGTCTGCACATCCTCCCCGCGTGTGCGTGGGTTTCCTCCGGGTGCTCCTGTTTCCTCCCACAGTCCAAAGATGTGCAGGTTAGGTGGATTGGCCATGATAAATGGCCCTTAGTCTCCCTTAGTGTTGGATGGGGTTACTGGGCTATGGGGATAGGGTGGAGGTGTTAACCTTGGGTAGAGTGTTCTTTCCAGGAGCCGGTGCAGACCCGATGGGCCGAATGGCCTCCTAACTATATCTGATCCCGAAACCGTCATTATCAAGATGTTTCCGCCCAAGAATGTACTGTGAGGACCTCCTCCAAGAATGACCCGGGACAGACAAACAGAAAAACACAACAATCATGTTTTCTGCGAGACAGTTCAAGCCCGTTCACAATTTTTTCCTTGATGCTCATCAAAAGTAGCTTTGCCAAGTCCCTTGAAAATACAATCGATCAAATTCCGCCTGATATGGTTAGAAGTCAATCGCATCACACCTCATTATTATTTCCTCCATATTTGCATTGAGTTTGTAAAGAGGTCAGGCGCAATCAGCTAAGGAGAAACCGGAATAAGAGTTTTAAATTGCTTTTGGATGAGTCAGCGCCGCTACATAAATCTGTGGACAAGATCCTCCATCTTTATTTGACAGCGATTGTCAGCAATGAAGAAGTAATGCGTTGGAATACACGGGTATTTTTCTGTTGTGACTAGTGTGGTACAAAAAGAGGACCCAACTGTTCAAATTGGATATTAATTATGTATAAATTGGAATTAAATGCATAATGTCCAAATTTGCAGACCATACAAAGTTGGGTGGGATGGGTGAGCTATGAGAAGGATGTAGACATGCTTCGGCGGGACTTGAACAGGCTGAGATTGAGCACATCCAGGACTAATGCAAAATTACATGGATAAGTGACAGGTTATCTTCTTCGGTAGCAAAAAGTAGAAAGGCACATTATCATTTGAATGGGTGTAAATTGAAAGAGCTCGGTACTCAGCGAGACCTTGGTGTAATCGTGCATCAGGCGCTGAAAAAAGCTGAAAAGAAGGTAAATTGCATTTGGCCTTCATAGCGACTGGATTTGAGTACAGGAACAGAGATGTTGTACTGCAACCGTTTAGGGCAAAAATGAGGCCACACCCAGAATATTGTGTGCAGTTCTGGTATCATTTTCTGACGAGGTACATTATTGCTATGGAGGGAGTACAGCGAAGGATAACCAGATTGATTCCTGGGGTGGCAGAACTGTATAAGAGAAGGAGAGACTCGGATAGGATTATATTCATTTGAGTTTAGAATAGTTAGGGGATATCACGGAAACTAATATACTTCGAACACGATCAGACAGGCTAGATTCAGAAAGAAAGTTCCTGATGGTGGCAGTGTTGAAACGGGCGGGCTGTGTGTGTGGGGGTTGGGGCGCTAATCCCGAGTTAGGTGCCATGGTTTTAGGATAAGGGGCAAATCATTTACGACTGAGGTGAGGAGGTATTTTTTCACCCAGAGAGAACTGAATCAGTGGAATTCATTACCGCAGGACTTTGTTCAGTCCGAAATGTTTTGTACTTTCAAGAAAGAGTTAGACATGACGCTGAAGCTAAAGGGATCAAGGAATATGGCAGGAAACGGATTAAATACGGAATTGATGATCAACCATGATCTAAATGAATGTCGGCGCAGGCCTGAAGGGCCGAATGGCCTCCTCCTGCTTCCAATGTCCCTGTCTATCTGCGTATCACTTTGCTGATGTTCGAGAGTAGCAGGATATGATAGTTATTGTTCAATTATTCATTCAGTGTTTCCACGTTGATATCTACGCTAGCATTTATTAGCCCGTTTTAATTGCCCTTCGGAGTGCTGAACTTCTTTCTTCAGCTACTGCAGTCTCTGAGCCAAAGATACAACCATAGTGCTTTTAGGGACGGAGTTCAATAATGTTGCCTGGTGACATTGAAGAAACGTCAATACATTTCCAATTGAGGATGGTGAGGGATGTGGAGCGTTAAATGTAGGTGCTGGTGTTCCCATGTCCCTGCTGTTTTAGTGCATCGACATAGTAAGAGTCGTGGGTTTCGAGGTGCTACCTAAAAATTACATGGATTCTGGAAGGGTCAGTGGACTGGGAACACGCTAATGTGGCGGCTCTATTCAAAAGGCGAGACTGACAAAAAGTTGGAAAAATATAGTGGTTATCTTGACCTGTGCTGGGGAAGTTTCTGGAATCATTCAGCAAAGGGTTGATGACTGAACATTTGGAAAGACAAAGCTCAACCTTCCTTTGCCAACATGGTTAGATGAACGGTAATCATGCTTGAAAAACTTGCTTGAGTTATTTGACGACGAAACCAGCAAAGGGGATAATGGGCAACCTGTATATGTGCATATCTAGACGTCCAGCAGACGTTTGACATACATTACTGATGCAGAAGGTGCGAACGCAGGGGATTAGGGCTAGAGCATCAGATTGTATTGAGGATTAGTTGACTGACAGAAAGCAGAGGGTCGGATAAATGGGTCCTTCTCTGGCTGGTGAACTATAACGAACGGGGTGCCGCAGTTGAAGTCCTCCGACTTCAACTGTTTACAATCTATATACATGATCTGAAACCAGGCACAGAGTGTAGCATAGCACAGCTTTCAGTAAAGAGGAGGTAACGAATTTACAAACGGATGTGCATAGGCTAGGTGATTGGTATACTATTTGGCAGTTGGATTTTAATGTAGACACTTCAGAGGTTATCCATTTTGGCCCAACAAACAGAAAGGCAAATTATTTTCTGTATGGATAACATATTCAAAATGCTTCTGGGCGGAGAGATCTAGATGCCTTTCTTTATGAATCGCAGAAAGTCGGTATCTAGATACAGCATATTTTTAAAAAAGACAAAATGAATGTTTGCGTTTATTGGAAAAGGACAGAGTATTAAAGTAGAGAACTGTCGTTTCAATTGTACTTGGTGTTTGTGCTACCACATCTGGAGTATTCCGTCCAGTTCTGGTCTCCTTACTGAAGGAAGGATGTGGTAGTTTTGAAGGAAGTTCAGAGGCGGTTTATCACTTTGTTTCCGAGGATGCAAGGTATGAAATTGCCTTTTTCTGCTAATAATTATAGTGTACTCTCTTCACGTGTCAGGAGATTTGGTGAGTTCCTGTAAGGTATCTTGTCAAAGGGAGGCGCTGCTGCTACTCAACATTGGTGGCGGACGGACTGCATGTTTGTGGAAAGGGAAGCAACCAAGTCGGTTGCTTTGTCCACGATGATGTTTAGATTCTTGATGATGTTGGGGCTGCATTCGGACACAAACGGGTACTATTTCAATATGCTCTTGATGTATGCCTTGCACATGGTGAACAACATTTTTGGATTCTCAATATCATTTAGGTGCCACCGGTTTTGCAGTAACTTTCCGTCGTTGAAACCACAATCTTCAAAAGGCATATGTGGTTTTGACTGGGCTCAAGTTAACCCACAGGATGTTGATAGGGGGATTCAACGATGGAAGTGCCATTGAAAGTCTTGAGATGATGGATATTTCCTGTCTTGTGGCAGCTCGTCATTGCCAAGCATTTATGTTGCCGAACACCACTTGTTAGTTGTCAATCGAAGCCTGGTTATTGGCGCGGTCTCGATGCGTTTGAATGTGAACTTCTTCAGTATCCCAGGAGCGACGACTAATGATGAACACTGTGCAATCTTCAGCAAAATTTCCACTGTTGGACCTTATGATGGAACCGTCATAATAAAGCAGCCAGAGATGATTGGGCTTGAAAATTACACTAAAATACTCCTACTGTGATGTTGAGGAAATGGGGCGATTACGTCAACCATCGTACATTGTGTCATATATTATATCAAACACCAGAGGGTTCTTGCCCCTGATTTCCATTGATTGTAGATTTGTTAGTGTTCATTGATGCCACGCTCGGTCAGAAGCTGTCTTTCTACTAAGAGCAATCGCTCTCACCTTACCTCTGGGTTGGTTTACGACTGCCTTCTGTGAATATGTCATAGTTGGTGGTACTCAGACTTGTAGAATTATAGAAATGTTGACGCTGCACTTGAACATCTTGGCTCGGGCCTCAACTAGTTCTGGAGCACAACTCTTCACTACTACAGCGCGAATACCGTCAGGGCCTACGTTATTTAGCAATCTAATGCCAATATTGATGCTTTATGGAGTGAATCAGATTAGTTGCAGATTGACTTCAGCGATGCTGGGATCGTCAAGCAGAGACTCACTCAGCACTTTTGGCTGAAGTTATTTCAAAGCTTCGAAGTATCTTTTGCTGTGTCGTTCTTGGCTTCCCATTCACTGAGCACGGTGATTTTCTTGGAGAATTCTTCTCCAGTTATTTGGTTAATTGTCCATATCACTCACCACGGAAGTGTCTGGCCTGCAGTAGGGTGGGAACCAATGCAGGAAGTCGAAAGGTAGTGAAACTGGGACAGAAACAAAAGGCAGTCAGGGGGAAAATGTAAGGCAGAGAAGCCATCGTCAAAAATCAAAAAGGGCGACAGTACAAGGTACAGTGACAGAGTGGAGATCAGTGAATAGGCCCAGTAATACGAACGGCAAGACACCGGAAAGTAAAAAAAGTAAATGGTAAGCGATGCGACAGGTTGTTACATGAAGATATGGGTTCAACGACAAGGAAAATTAGGAGAAAAGTTAATAGGAAATATAACTTAGGAGAGGTTACTGATCGAGGTGATAAGATTCAAAACAGAGGTATAAAAGCCAACATAAGTGTACTTTACCTGAATGCTCGTTGTATTCGGAATAAGGTAAATGAGTTGATGGCGCAAATTATCGTGAATGACTATGATTTCGTGGCCATTACTGATACATGGTTAAAGGATGGTCAAGACAGGGAGTGCAATATCCCAGGGCATCAAACTATTCGGAAGGACAGAGTGGATGGCAAGGGAAGTGGTGTAGCTCTGATATTTGAGGGTAACATCCCGGCAATAGTCCGTGTTGTGGAGGGTAAGGTTGAATCCATTTGCTGGAAATCAGGAATAGTAATGCAAAAAAGTCACTGATATAGGAGTAGTCTACAGGCCACCAAACAGTAACATGATGGTGGGGCAGGTAATAAACAAAGAAATAACTGATGCATGAGGAAATGGTACAGCAGTTATCATGGGGGATTTTTGTCTACATGTTGATTGGTTTAACCAGGTTGGTCAAGGCAGCCTTGAGGAGGAGTTTAAAGAATGTATCCGCGATAGTTTCCTAGAACTGTATGTAACGGAACCTGCGAGGGAACAAGCGGTCTAGATCTGGTCCTGTGTAAAGAGACAGGGTTGATTAATGTTCTCACAGTTAGGGATCCTCTCGGAAGGAGCGATCAACGTACGGTGGAATTTAAAATAGAGGTGGAGGGTGAGAAGGTAAAATCAAACACTAGTGTTTTGTGCTTAAACAAAGGAGATTACAATGGGATGAGAGAACAACTAGCTGGGATAGACTGGGAGCAAAGACTTTACGGTGAAACAGTTGATGAACAGTAGAGAACTTTCCAAGCGATTTTCCACAGGGCTCAGCAAAGGTTTATACCACCAAAACGTAAGGACGGTAGTAAAAGGGAAAACCGACCGTGGATATCCAAGGAAATAAGGGAGAGTATCAAATTGAAGGAAAAAGCATACAAAGTGGTAATATTAGTGGGAGACTTGAGGACTGGGAAATCTTTAGGGGCAATAGAAAGCGACTAAGAAAGCTATACAGAAGAGTAAAATAGATTATGAGAGTAACCTTGCCCAGAATATAAAAACAGATAGTAAAAGTTTCTACAAATATATACAACAATAAAGAGTAGCTTAGGCAAATATTGGTCCCTTAGAGGATGAGAAGGGAGATTTAATATTGGGAGATGAGGAAATGGCTGAGGAACTCTACAGGTTTTTGGGTCGGTCTTCACAGTGGAAGACACAAATAACATGCCAGTGACTGATATAAATTAGGCTGTTAGATGAGGACCTTGAGGTGATTGCTATCACTCAGGAGGTAGTGATGGGCAAGCAAACAGGGCTAAAGGTAGACAAGTCTCCTGGCCCTGACGGAATGCATCCCAGAGTACTAAAAGAGATGGCTCGGGAAATTGCAAATACACCAGTGATAATTTACTAAAATTCACTCGACTCTGGGCTGGTCCAGGCGGATTGGACATTGTCAAAGGTGACACAACTGTTTAAAAAATGAGGCAGGCAGAACGCGGGTAATTAAAGGCCACTGAGCTTAACTTCGGGACTAGGGAAGATGCTGGAATCAATCATCAAGGAAGACGTAGCGAGGCATCAGGATGGAAATAGCCCCATTGGGCAGAAACAGCGTGTTCATAAAGGCCAGGTCGTGCATAAATAATTTCGTGGATTTTTTTGAGGACATTACCAGTGCGTTAGATAATGGGGAGACAATGGATGTGGCATATCTGGATTTCCAGTAAGCTTTGACAAGGTGCCACAAAAAAGGTTGCTGTTAAAGATGGATGACTTTAAGGGTAAAGTAGTAGCATGGATAGAGGATTGGTTAATTAATGGAAAGAAAATAATGGCGATTAATGGGTGTTTCTCTGGTTTGCAATCAGCAGCTCGTGGTGTCCCTCAGGGATCAGTGTTGGGCCCATAATTGTTGACAATTTACATTGATGTTTTTGAGTTGGAGACCAAGTTCAATGTGTCCAAGTTTGCAGGCCACACGAAGATGAGTGGTAAAGCAAAAAGTGTAGAGGATCCCGGAATTCTGAAGAGGGATTTGGATAGCTCAAGTGAATGGGCTAGAATGGGCTAAAGCATGCAGTTGTGCAGAGAGACCTGAGTGTGCTAGTGCACGAGCCGCAGACAATTGGTTTACAGGTGCAATGGGTGATTAAGGAGGCAAATGGAATTTGTCCTTCATTGCTAAAGGGATGGAGTTGAAGGCGAGGGAGGTTATGCTGCAATTGTATAAGGTGTTAGTGAGGCCACACCTGGAGTATTGTGTTCAGTTTTGGTCTCCTTATCTGAGAACAAACGTACTGGCGCTGGAGGGTGTGCAGAGGATATTCACTAGGTTAATCCCAGAGCTGAAGGGGTTGGATTACGAGGAGAGGTTGAGTAGACTCGGACTGTACTCGTTGGACTTTAGAAGGATGAAGGGGGATATTTTAGATACACATAAATTATGAAGAGAATATATAGGATAGATGCGGGCTGGCCGTTTCCACTGGTGGGTGAAAGCAGAACTTGGGGGCATCGCGTCAAAATAAGGGGAAGTAGATTTAGGACTGAGTATAGGAGGAACATGTTCACCCAAAGGCTTGTGTTTCCATGGAATTCCTTGCCCAGTGAAGCAGTTGAGGCTCCTTCATTAAATGTTTTAAAGATAGAAATAGATAATTTTTTGAAGAATAAAGGGATTAAGGGAGTTCGGGCCGGAAAGTGGAGCTGATTCCACAATAGATCAGCCATGATCTGATTGAATGGCGGAGCAGGTTCGAGGGGCTATAGGGCCTACTCCTGCTCCTAGGTCTTATTAAAACGTAGCTTTAAAACGTTTTTGTGCGACCACCTAGCTCTGTATATCTTATGCAGCTTCCGCAATTAGACTTGCAAGCAGATCTGCTTTTTGGACCCTCAGTATGACACATCATTTTCGTTACACCTAATGCTGCGCATGGCACACGCAATATTTTGGAAATGTTTCTTCCTCACTGCCTTCTATTTCGCGGCATCCGGCAGGTGAATGAACAAGAGCAGAGGGCACATGAAGTTGAAGCTCCTTTTTAAGATGCAAATCTTCCTGACTGGGTAATGCATTATCTTCCAGTTAATGCCGCCAGATCAAAAGCCGCCTGTTCACTCTCCCCAATACAGTGGTAACATATATAGATGATGAACTGCAAGAATTCAAATTTCTTCATTTCAGAAATCATGTCTGTAAATGTGTCATATCAATGCCTCAAACGAAAAACAGTGATCCATCATCTCGGAAATAACAATATTAAAATCTTTGTTAATTGAAATGGCGCCTCTTGCACTCTTTCTTTCCACAAGGTCAGCTCACTATGTTTGGTTTTGGTTGAATTATTTGTTTGTTTTTATGCCTGACTAAACATGTTATTTTGAACATGCACTTAGAAAATAGTTCAGTCGAACTTGCAGCCGTGTCTGAATTTAATTCACAGAGTCGATTGCGGACGCAGCCCAATTTTGTATTCATATTGGCTTTGGTCCCGCCGGAACTGGATAAACCCCTGTGTGTGTGTGTGTGGGGGGGGGGGGGGGGGCGAGGTTCCATTCCAGTACACTCACTCTGCCAAGAAAAATCTCTACCCCCGCAATGGATCAACTTGTCCTTTGTGAATTACAATAATTACCCTTTCTCGATTTGAACCTCCACATATGTGTGATTTCTGGCATGGAAGTGACAGAACTAAAAATGCTGTTCTACACAACATTCAGAACAACACTGAAACTAATTGTGGCATTCCACAAGTCCGCAATGTGCAAAATCTCACTTAGAAAAATAACTTTTTTTCTGCTGTCTTTATCTTGCTGAACGCGTATTGCTGTTACACTGAGGTGAATTTAGATACGTAGACTAAACTCCATCTGTCTCTGGTGTGAAAGAGGAGGGTCATTGGAGTAACGACAACGGGAAAGATGCACCCAAATTTCCCTGAACCACTTGTATGTTTTATATTGAATAGTTCAAGACAATAACAGGTCTGAAACAGATTGCAGTTGCACAGAATAGGGAACAGTTCTATTCCTCTATTCAATATCGAACATTAGTATGTGGAAATATGTTAATGTATCGTGAAGCTCGATGCAATATCCAAATGATTGAATCACTGTGTGGATGTTTCAATATTTACTTCGAAAGATGGTTAAGGGATTTTTAAATAAGTGCTTAATTTATTAAATTCAAAAATATAATTATAAAGTACAGTAGATTGCAAATGATTGCGTCATACATTAAGCAATTTAATATTTAATTCGGCAGAAAGTTCAGGAATTAGTGACTAGATGTTAACCTTAAAAAAACTTTTGAAACGTCGCCTGCATATTTTACAGTATATTCAGTACATTATTTTGTTTTTTATTGAGAGACGATTTCTTTACCCTTCCCTGTATAGAATGTTGGGACGAATATGTGTAAAATGTCGATCATTTGGTTCACCATTTTATTAATATTCATAAAATAAACTTATCTGATGCAAGTCGACAGATATTTTATCTCAATATCTATCAATTTTGTTGTGAAGAAATTAACACTGGATTTTCTCGGATTGTACCATACATTCTGGTAAATTTTCAACGATTAACACCCATTATTTAACTCAGTGCTCGGGTTACCTCTGCTTTGATGACATGATGTTTGTCCATTGCAGCTGCACTTCTCTTGGCAAATAGAAAATATCTATTGAATATACCTCCTACACCTGGCGATTGCAAATCTTCATGTGTTGATGTTCATTCAAATTAACTTTAGATACATCTATTTGAATTTGGTAACTGGCGAATCGGAAAGCAAGAACTGCCACCTGACCTGCACATTTAATCTTACGAGATTCATTTTGTGTATGTTTCCTGGCTACTGTACAGACGCATTTAGAAATGCCAAAACGTGTTGTTTGTAATTCTCTGTCAGATTAATCTGCAGAATGATTTCGGCAACAATATCAATTATTGCCCAACACCAGAGCTAAAGAATGTTGTCAAAATTGTAAATTCGCCAACTTATTTTCAGCCAATGATCCATTTCAGTTTGTTTTTATTTTCTAAATTCCATTCTGCACAACGTGTAAATTCAGTGTGAACAATGTTCGACAGCCACAACTTGATTTGCTACTTCAATAAAATCTAGAGTCTATCAACTCTCGCATGAAAGCAAACCGATTGTGGCTTCCCTAATCTGTGCCGCCAGATTTTGGCGGAAGGACTGGGGAAATACTCCAAACATCCATTGGCGAAGATATTCCTGCCACAATACTTCCAGTGTAAACATGCAGATAGTTAAAGTTGAAGCGGAGTTACATACTTTGGAAAATGATTAAGACCCGAGATACATACATTTTGCAAACAACAGATGCGTGTATAATAAATGTGCGAATTCAGTTATTTCATCTACGGCAGCGACACATCGGTTCACATGCATTCACAGACAGACTCTAAACCGAAAATTTCAGATGGCTTTTACTTACGCAAGCAGCACACATTGCGTGATGATACAGTGATTATCAAAGGCTCACAACAATTTTTCTAGCCTCATAATTATCGTTGAATTTAATCAGTAAACCGTAGAAACGATTAACCGTTATCTGTACCTGATCGCACAGCATTCAATTGGTTCGTTAATTCACAAAATACATCTTAAATTTGGAAGAAAAACCGCAATGACCTAAATAATATTATAAACGACGGAAGTCAATCTTCAATGCAATTAGTATGTTTGAAGTCATACGTCACTGATATGTTCTGAGTTATTTGTGTATCGTCACATATTCAACAAATTGAAATTTCTCTATTGCTGCCGCATGTTAGGTTGACAAAAACCTCACCTGCTCAACTCGATGTTTTTGTCAAACTCAATGTATCACTGGTTCTTCTTGAATGTGGGTTCCCTTTTGAATCGGTTCACTCAAAAGCTCTAAAGAGTGCACAATGATGTTGCACAAGAAACAAATATGACTCGCGTCCACCCATTTACCAACGTAACGAATTGGCTCAAGTCTTCCAAGAAATGGTAAGTCTCTATTTCTTTTCTCCAAACGGCAATAGATCCTCTGAGGTACCAATATGTGACGTAAGCCGTTAGCACTCTAATTTTAGAAGAGGTCATTTATAAAAAAATTACGGAATTGTGTCCGTAATTGTGTCAAGAATTGTGTCTTGAGTCGCCCTCATTCTCATTGCTGCTTCATTGTGTGATATGAAATGAAATGAAAATGAAAATGAAATGAAAATCGCTTATTGTCACAAGTCGGCTTCAAATTAAGTTAATATGAAAAGACCCTAGTCGCAACATTTCAGCGGCTGTTCGGGTAGGATGGTATGGGAGTTGAACCGTGCTGCTGGCCTGCCTTGGCCTGCTTTCAAAGTCAGAGATTTAGCCCTGTGCTAAACTAGCCCCTCAATCCACGTCAACACCAACTGTGCGGCAAGGAAAATTCATCCGGACCAATCTCCAAATGTGACTTCACTTCAGCCAATCCCGAAGTGCCCTTTTTCAATGTGCTCAGTCAGTGAAACAATGTTACCTGATGCCGTGGCCCATTAAATCCCTAAATCACTATATTGGTCAGCACTGACTAGAACTCTGCCCAAGGCTGACTGCGCACTGTGGCATTGTTCAATCTGAAATGAAGCAGCGACATGGGCAGCAATAACCACACCTTCTTCAGGCCAGTCGGCGTAAAAATGATAGATTTTAGATGCCATTTGTCCGCAACATCACTGTCTCGTCGATGTTCGTCCTTTAATTACCTTAGCATAATTTATAACTTTTCCTGATCGTTCCGCATTTCATCTTCTGCTCCCAACTGCTGGCAATATTTGCAAATTTCCGAGAAACCTTTGTCCTCTACCAGAATAACCCTTCGGAGTAATTATTGAAATGATTGACCACGTTCAACCCATTTGGACTTTACGTACTCCTGAACAATAAACTCCTCCTGGCCGAATCTCCATTACATGCCCTGATTTCCAGTTCAGCATACACCTTCACAGAACGTTTGTATCTTTATACTTTAAGTTCATATTTACCCGTTTCCAGCCTATTTTGAGTATTCAATGTATCCAGTGTTCACTCTCCTTGATACCCACAATTTTGATTGTAATTCAACTTTGCTGTCTTCAGTGAGGAAATTAATTTTGCTCAAGTGATTAATCATTTATCATTTCCGTCTCGGGGCACCTTCATTTTTTCGAGTCCACCTTTTCAATTTAAGAAAGAAGAATCTGAAATTTGACTGACCAGGCTATTTTATTGATTAAAAAAAAATCATGTTCATCTTTATTGTGAATGGCCTACCGTTTCTATCCGTCTCTTCCAGTTAATGTTGTTGCAATTGTGATTCTTTCCCGGGGAAAATGCGGCCTTTCCAAATGCATATCACATTATTTGATGGCGATGGCAGCGGCTGATCTCCTGGTAGTTTGTATTGACGTCATACTGAAGAATACACTGGAACGCTATTTCCCCATTTCATTTTTGACCTTTGGCCCTGTGTGCCGTATGACTGTCACATTGATTTATGTAGTCACGTCAGTCTCTGTCTGGTTAACAGTGATGTTCACCTTTGATCGCTTCGTGGCCATATGTTGTCAGAAGTTGAGAGAAAAATATTGCACACATCAAACAGCAGCTGCAGTGATATCAGTGGTTATTTTGTTGAGCTGTTTGGTTAACATTGCTTGGTACTTCGCCTATGAACCGGTGTATGTAGACGACAATATATTTTGCGGATGTATCCTCAAACAAACATTCTTTATCTCTGCAGAATGGGCTGCATTTGACTTAATTACCCTTACCTTCACACCATGTGTTCCATTCCTTTTGATTTTGTGCTTCAATTTACTGACGGTCAGGCGTATTTTAGCGGCCATGAAAGTTCGCAGAGGACTCCATGGCTGCAGCAATGGAGATCATCACAAAGACTTCGAGATGGATAGCCGAAGGAAATCCATAGTTCTACTCTTCAGCATATCCGGCAGTTTTATATTATTGTGGGCCACTCTCGTTATATATTTTATCTCTCTGCGTGCAACAACCACTTTGTATTCTGGAAAAAATGAGCTTGAATCGGTTGCTTTCATGCTTGAGGTTCTGAGCTGCTGTACAAATACGTTCATTTATGTTTTAACCCAGGCTAAGTTCAGGGATGAGCTGAAGAGAGGGATGCGATACCTTCTCAATCCGTTTTTGAAATTTGGCAGACTATAATGTAGCTGAAAATGTAGTTTCTGTGCAGGAGAGACTGGTGACTTGAAGGAACCAACTATAGCAAAGTGCAAAATAGTGTGTAACCTCTGGATAAAATTACATTATTCGAAAAATAAATTCCTATTAATATTATAACAGACCGCAATGCTATTTCAAATGTTAATGCACCCAACAACAGAAACAACTTGTTTCAGCATTCCCTTGTATTCTTGCAGCGACTGAAAGGATAACTGGAGATCCCAGTCTCTTGCATCACAACATTCATTGGAACAACTACAGTGAGCAAGAAGAGGGCATCAAAATATACTCCATTAGCGAAGAGAATTCACATAATTAAACGTCTCGAATATCTCATAATACCTATTCTGAGATGGGCCGCAATGTTGACAGTCCTCATTGAAATTCAGTAATTTCTGTCAAGCACATATTTGCAGAATTAGTCTCTGAGAATATCTAGTTGTATACATGATTAACACATAGCAACTCTGGCAATAGTTTGGAGAAAGGAAGGGCATTGGCACAAATGAACAAACGGCAAAATTAATAGCTGGTTGCAAAGAAGGTTCACAGCTTGGATTAACCACGTTTAGGTCCGATTATAAAGAACAAAGAACAAAGAAAATTACAGCACAGGAACAGGCCCTTCAGCCCTCCCAGCCTGCGCCGATCCAGATCCTTTATCTAAACCTGTTGCCTATTTTCCAAGGTCTACTTCTATCTGTTCCCCACCGTTCATATATCTGTCCAGATGCATCTTAAATTATGCTATCGTACCCGCCTCTACCACCTCCGCTGGCAAAGCATTCCAGGCACCCACCACCCTTTGCGTAGAAAACCTTCCAAGCACATCTCCCTTAAACGTTTCCCCTCTCACCTTGAAATCGTGACCCCTTGTAATTGACACCCCCACTCTTGGAAAAAGTATGTTGCTATCCAACCTGTCCATACCTCTCATAATTTTGTAAACCTCAATCAGGTCTCCCCTCAACCTCCGTCTTTCCAATGAAAACAATCCTAATCTACTGAACCTTTCTTCATAGCTAGCACCCCCCATACCAGGCAACATCCTGGTGAACCTCCTCTGCACCCTCTCTAAAGCATCCACATGCTTCTTGTAATGTGGCGACCAGAACTGCACGCAGTATTCTAATTGTGGCCTAACCAAAGTCCGATACATCTGTAACATGACCTGCCGGCTCTTGTACTCAATACCCCGTCCGATGAAAGCAAGCATGCTGTAAGCCTTCCTGACCACTCTATCGACCTGCGTTGCCACCTTCAGTGTACAATAGACCTGAACTCCCAGATCTCTCTGTACATCAATTTTCCCCAGGACTCTTCCATTGACCATATAGTCAGCTCTTTAACCCAAGAGCATCACCTCGCATTTGCCTGGATTGAACTCCATCTGCCATTTCTCTGCCCAACTCTTCAATCTCTATATATTTTGCTGTATTCATAGACAGTCTGCCTCGCTATCTGCAACTCCACCAATCTTAGTATAATCTGCAAACTTGCTCATCAGAGCACTTATACCTTCGTCCAGATCATTTATGCATATCACAAACAACAGTGGTCCGAGCACGGATCGCTGTGTAACACCACTAGTAACCATTCTCCATTTTGAGACACTCCCTTCCACCAACACTCTCTGTCTCCTGTTGCCCAGCCAATTCTTTATCCAGCTAGCTAGTACACACTGAACCCCATACGACTTCACTTTTTCCATCAACCTGCCATGGGAAACTTTATCAAATGCTTTCCTGAAGTCCATGTATATGACATTTACAGCCCTTCCCTCATCAATTAACTTTGTCACTTCCTCAAAGAATTCTATTCTATAAGACATGACTTTCCCTGCACAAAACCATGCTGCCTATCACTTTAAAGTCTATTTTCTTTAAATCTATAAAGTCTATAGGGGGCAGCAGGGTAGCATGGTGGTTAGCATAAATGCTTCACAGCTCCAGGGTCCCAGGTTCGATTCCCGGCTGGGTCACTGTCTGTGTGGAGTCTGCACGTCCTCCCCCATGTGCGTGGGTTTCCTCCGGGTGCTCCGGTTTCCTCCCACAGTCCAAAGATGTGCGGGTTAGGTGGATTGGCGATGCTAAATTGCCCGTAGTGTCCTACAAAAAGTAAGGTTAAGGGGGGGTTGTTGGGTTACGGGTATAGGGTGGATACGTGGGTTTGAGTAGGGTGATCATAGCTCGGCACAACATTGAGGGCCGAAGGGCCTGTTCTGTGCTGTACTGTTCTATGTTCTATGTTCTTCCAAATGTGAATGGATCCTATCCCTCAGTATCTTCTCCAACAGTTTATCTATCCCTGACGTCAAACTCACGGGTCTATAATTCCCTGGATTATCCCTGCTACACTTCTTAAACAAAGGGACAACATTAGCAATTCTCCAGTCCTCCGGGACGTCACCCGTGCTCAAGGATGCTGCAAAGATATTTGTTGAGGTCCCAGCTATTTCGTCCCTCGCTTCCCTCAGTAACCTGGGATAGATCCCATCCGGTCATGGGGACTTGTCCACCTTAATGCCTTTTAGAATACCCAAATCTTCCCCCTTCCTTATGCCGACATGACCAAGAGTATTTAAACATCCATCCCTCGCCTCAACATCCATCATGTCCCTCTCCTTGGTGAATCCCGACGCAAAGTACACATTAAGAATCTCACTCATTTCCTCTAACTCCACGCATAAATTCCCTCTTTTATCTTTGAGTGGGCCAGTCCTTTCTCTAGTTACCCTCTTGTTCCTTATATACGAATTGTGCTTCAGTCGGCAAGACGCAAAGCCCAGTTGGGGCAGGATCATCCGCTTCGCTGGCAGCGCACTCACGCCTGTGGATTTCCGTACGGTGTGACGGGAAGACCGGTTGCCGGGACGGATGATCCCTGTGGGAGTGGGTGTGCGACGCGCCAGAAAACAGTTCAGGGAGACAGTGAATGTATTCGCTCTAAATACTGATGCTGGAAGTAAATTGCTCGCCATCTACAAGAATAAAATTCACCTCGTTACAGGATCAGCCCATGAACGGTTAATGAGCTAGAAGCAGGACCAGGTGGAATACGAGCACTTCCACTGAAAACAGCTTTGCCGGGGTCGGGGTTAATACACGGGAGGCTGACAAAATGCAATCGGATATTGGCTGTCCTCTCCCCACGCACACACTCATCCCAGTAAACAACATGGCGGCACAGAGAGTGGCATTACGGTCTGCATGTGCCGACCTAAAGACCCCCCTGGATGTCGTAGAGAATAGGCACTACATCATGTACGCCGTGTGGGATACAGGTTGCCAACCGCCGTCATATACCGGGCCTGGGCTCGGGTGGAATGTGCTGTGGTCCCACCGTCAAGACCGGATGGCAAGGAAATTCTACCTTAGATTAGGACAGGACTGCACTCCAGGTGTGGCTTCATCAGTACCCTGTGCAATTGCATTTAGGCTTTTCTATTCCTATCCTTAAATGCTCTCGCTGTGAAGAACGACATATTATTGGACTTCTGTACTGTCTGCTGCACCTGCACGCTAATTTTCAGCGGCTGATGCACGAGGACACCAAGGTCGCATTGACAACCCAACTCTCCCTATTTAAACGCATTCAAATAATAATCTCCTTTGCTATTTCTGCTATCGAAGCGGATAACCTCATATTAATTCACATTATGCCGCATCTGCCACGCAGTTACCGACCCGCCTTTCAAAATCGCGCTGAAGCATCTTTGTATCGCCCACAGAGCTCACCCTTCCACCCAACTTTGTATCATCTGCAAATGTGCAGAAAAAACATTTCATTCCGGCATCCAGGTACATAAATCCCTGAAAGTTGTCACCCAGGTTAAACACCCAGGGCTGTTAAGAAGGCATATGGTGTGCTAGCCTTTATAAGCAGGGGGATTGAGTTTCGGAACCACAAGGTCATGCTGCAGCTGTACATAACTCTGGTGCGGCCGCACCTGGAGTACTGCGTGCAGTTCTGGTCACCACATTACAGGAAGGATGTGGAAGCTTTGGAAAGGGTTCAGAGGAGATTTACTAGGATGTTGCCTGGTATGGAGGGAAGGTCTTACGAGGAAAGGCTCAGGGAATTGAGGTTGTTTTCGTTAGAGAGGAGAAGGCTGAGAGGTGACTTAATAGAGACATATAAGATAGTCAGGGGGTTAGATAGGGTGGACAGTGAGAGTCTTTTTCCTCGGATGGTGATGACCAACACGAGGGGACATAGCTTTAAATTGAGGGGTGATAGATAGAGGACAGATGTCAGAGGCAGTTTCTTTACCCAGAGAGTAGTAGGGGTGTGGAACGCCCTGCCTGCAACAGTAGTAGACTCGCCAACTTTAAGGGCATTTAAGTGGTCACTGGATAGACATATGGATGAAAATGGAATAGTGTAGGTCAGATAGACTTCAGATGGTTTCACAGGTCGGCGCAACATCGATGGCCGAAGGGCCCGTACTGCGCTGTAGTGTTCTATGTTCTATGTTCTATTCCTTCATCCAAATTATTGACATATACTGTGGAGCGTTGGGGTTCAGGCACAAATCCCTCCGGTAACAAAGTAGTCATTATCTGCCAATCAGAAAAATGCCTGTTTATTCCAACGTTTTGATTTCTGTCTGCGAACCAGTATTTTATCCAACTCAAGTAACTACCTGTAATCCTGTGGCTTTAATTTTACACATTAGCTCCTGCGTGAGACCTTCTCGAGCCGTTCTCTCTGGTCAGCTGTGTTAGTTACATATTCAAATAATTCTGGTAGGTTTGTCAAGCATGATGTTCTTTGCGAAAATCCGAGCAGACATTATCTGATGATTGTACTTTCCCAAATGTTGTGCTGTGTAATCCTTGATAATAGAGTCCAGCAGCGTCTCTACTTCCGACTTTAGGCTCACTGCTCTACAGGTCCCTGTTTTATCTCTACCTCCATTTGAATACACAGGTTCATTCGTCATCCTCAATTATGTAGGAATTATCCCAGAGTCCAAAGAATGTTTGAAACTGACCACCACTACGATATCTAGGGTCACTCCCTGAAGTACTCTGTCATGCAGATTATCAGACCATGGAGATTTCTAGGCCTTCAGTGCTATCAATTTGCCCCGAACTATGTCTTTACTGAGGCTCCTCATAAACCATGTGCTTCTCGAACTTCCGGTATATTACCTAATCGTCCTTTATGAAGACAGAAACATAGTATGGATTTTGATCCTCAACAATTTCTTTGTTCGCGGTTATGAATTCTCCCTTTTTCGAGAAGGTGACCAAACAGGTGGCTGAGGGTAACGCAGTCGATGTGGTGTATATGGATTCCAGTAAAGCGTTTGATAAGGTTCCCCACGGTTGGCTACTGCAGGAAATACAGAGGCATGGGATTCAGGGCGATTTAGCAGTTTGGATCAGAAATTGGCTAGCTGATAGAAGACAAAGGGTGGTGGTTGATGGGAAATGTTCTGACTGGTATCCAGTTACTAGTGGTGTACCACAAGTATCTGTTTTGGGGCCACTGCTGTTTGTCATTTTTATAAATGACCTGGAGGAGCGCGCAGAAGGATGGGTGAATAAATTTGCAGCTGACACTAAAGTTGGTGGAGCTGTGGACAGTGCAGAAGGATGTTACAAATTACAGAGGAACATAGATAAGCTGCAGAGCTGGGCTGACAGGTGGCAAATTGAGTTTAATGCAGAAAAGTGTGAGGTGATTCATTTTGGAAGGAATAATAGGAAGGCAGAGTACTGGGATAATGGTAAGATTCTTGGTAGTGTGGAGGAGCAGAGAGATCTCGGTGTCCATGTCCATAGATTCCTGAAAGTTGCCACCCAGGTTGAGAGGGTTGTTAAGAAGGCGTACGGTGTGTTAGATTTTATTGGTAGTGGAATTGAGTTTCAGAGCCATGACGTCATGTTGCAGTTGTACAAAACTCTGGTGCGGCCGCATTTGGAGTATTGCGTGCAGGTGTGGTCGCCACATTATAGGAAGGATGTGGAAGCATTGGAAGGGTACAGAGGAGATTTACAAGGATGTTGCCTGGGACGGAGGGAAGGTCATATGAGCAAAGGCTGAAGTACTTGAGGCTGTTTTCATTAGAGAGAAGAAGGTTAAGAGGTGACTTAATTGAGGTATACAAGATGATCAGAGGTTTAGACAGAGTTGACCTTGAGAGCCTTTTGCCTCGGATGGTGATGTCCAGCACGAGGAGACATAGCTTTAAATTGAGGGGAGATAGATATAGGACAGATATCACAGGTAGGTTCTTTACTCAGAAAGTAGTAAGGGCGTGGAATGCCCTGCCTGCAACAGTTGCGGAGTCGCCAACACGAAATGCATTCAAATGGTAATTGGATAGGCATATGGACGATAAGGGAATAGTGTCGAGGGACTTTAGAGGGGTTTCACAGGACGGCGCAACATCGAGGGGCGAAGGGCCTGTACTGTAATGTTCAATGTTCTATGTTCTAACCGTAATCGCCGACGTGAGTTTTTATTCATCTTTTTCTCTTCACTAACTCTTGTTGGCTTTTATCTGTATTACTCTTAATAACCACCGTGTGTGAGAGTTCTCCGTGTATTAGTAAAGTGACCACATTTCAAGTATTTATTAGCGCAATAAGGATGAGAACTTTGGCTATGTTCGGAGATGAGGCATGTTACTGGGTGGTTTTGAAGATTGGGGCACCAATTTCCAATGTCGTCCCACCAGGTGCTGGTCTCGGTTTCTAACAATTGTCGGATGATATTTTGGTTCTGTTCTCTGGTGTTTGGGGCTGGCTCAGGTCTTCTCCTGATTTTGCAAAGGGTCAAGTTACCCTTTGTGAATGTCCCGTGGTCCAATTCCCAATCCTCTTTCTGGGATTTGTGCGGAACATCCAATTTCAGGACACCCTTCGTTTCGAAATTTCCACCTATTTCTTTTTTCGGAGGTGCTAATATAGCATTCTAATGAGAGTCCATTGTGCTTTTTGTACATTGCCCTTTGAGTGTTACACCCGTAAAGGATACTTCTGTTTGGGTTTTTCCATAGAATTTACAGTGTAGAAGGAGGCCATTTAGCCCATCGAGTCTGCACCGGCTGTTGGAAAGAGGAACCTACCCAAGGTCAACTCCTCCACCCTATTCTACCCATAACCCAGTAACCCCACCCAACACAAAGGACAATTTTGGACACTAAGGGCAATTTATCATGACCAATCCACATAATATGCACATCTTTGGATTGTGGGAGGAAAGTGGAGCACCCGGAGGAAACCCACACAGCCACGGGGAGAACGTGCAGACTCCGCACAGACAGTGACCCAATCCGCTGTTCCTCAACTGTTCCACCATAAAGTCTTAGCTCCCAGTCTACCTTAGCTAGTTCTTCTCTCATCCCCTTGTAATCTCCTTTGTTTAAACACAAAACACTAGTATTTGATTTTACTTTCTCACCCTCCATCTGTATTTTAAATTCCACCATATTGTGATCGCTCCTTCCGAGAGGATCCTTAACTATGAGATCATGTTAGGGATCTTGCCCAGTGAAGCAGTTGAGGCTCCTTCATTACATGTTTTTAAGGTAAAGATAGATATTTTTTTGAAGAATAAAGTGATTAAGGGTTATGGTGTTCGGGCCGGAAAGTGAAGCTGAGTCCACAAAAGATCAGCCATGATCTAATTGAATGGCGGAGCAGGCTCGAGGGGCCAGATGGCCTACTTCTGCTCCTAGTTCTTATGTTCTTATGTTCTTATATGTTACCGAAGTGTTCCGGCGACTGAATAATGAAAAATGAAAATCGCTTATTGTCACGAGTAGACTTCAATGAAGTTACTGTGAAAAGCCCCTAGTCGCCACATTCCGGCGCCTGTTCGGGTGGCTGTTACGGGAATCGAACCGTACTGGCAGGGATGCATGAGAATCATGCGTTGTGTGAGACGATGCAATGTCGGGAAGGCATGAATTTAAACCATGTTGTAAGATTAGAGAAAAACGAAGAAGTGACAGGCTCCATCAGAAATTGGCCACGTTAATTCATAGAACATAGAACATAGAACATAGAACATTACAGCCCTCGATGTTGCGCCGACCTGTGAAACCATCTAACGCCTATCTGACCTACACTATTCAATTTTCATCCATATGTCTATCCAGTGACCACTTAAATGCCCTTAAATTTGGCGAGTCAACTGCTGTTGCAGGCAGGGCGTTCCACACCCCTACTACTCTCTGAGTAAAGAAACTGCCTCTGACATCTGTGCTATATCTACCACTCCTCACTTTAAAGCTATGTCCCTCGTGTTGGTCATCACCATCCGAGGAAAGAGACTCTCACTGTACACCCTATCTAACCCTCTGAGTATCTTATATGTCTCTATTAAGTCACCTCTCAGTCTTCTCCTCTCTAACGAAAACAACCTCAATTCCCTGAGCCTTTCCTCTTAATACCTTCCCTCCATACCAGGCAACATCCTAATAAATCTCCAATGAACCCTTTCCAATGCTTCCACATCCTTCCTATAATGTGGTGACCAGAACTGCACGCAGTACTCCAGGAGTGGCCGCACCAGAGTTATGTACAGCTGCAGCATGACCTTGTGGCTCCGAAACTCAATCTCCCTACTGATAAAGGCTAGCACACCATATGCCTTCTTAACAGCCCTCTTAACCTGGGTGGCAACTTTCAGGGATTTATGTACCTGGATTCCGAGATCTCTCTGTTCATCTACACTACTAAGAATCTTGCCATTAGCCCAGTACTCTGCATTCCTGTTACTCCTTCCAAAGTGAACCACCTCACACTTTTCCGCATTAAACTCCATCTGCCACCTCTCAGCCCAGCTCTGCAGATTATCTATGTCCCTCTGTATCCTATAACATCCTTCAGCACAATCCACAACTCCACCGACCTTCGTGTCATCTGCAAATTTACTAACCCATCCTTCTACACCCTCTTTCAGGTCATTTATAAAAATGACAAACAACAGTGGCCCCAAAACACATCCTTGCGGTACACCACTAGCAACTGAACTCCAGTATAAACATTTGCCATCAACCACTGTCTTTTATCAGCGAGCCAATTACTGATCCAAACCGCAAAATCACCTTCAATCCCACACTTCCTTATTTTCTGCAATAGCCTACCGTGGGGAACCTTATCAAAAGCCTTACTGAAATCCATATACACCACATGAACCGCTTTATCCTCATGCACCTATTTGGTCACCTTCTCAAAAAACAATAAGGTTTGTGAGGCATGACCTACCCTTCACAAAACCGTGTTGACTGTCGCTAATCAACTTGTTCTTTTCAAGATGATTATAAACCCTATCTCTTATAACCTTTTCCAACATTTTACCCACAACAGAAGTAAGGCTCACAGGTCAATAATTACCAGGGTTGTCTCTACTACCCTTCTTGAACAAGGGGACAACATTTGCTATCCTCCAGTCTACCGGCACTATTCCTGTTGACAAAGACAACATAAAGATCAAGGACATAGGCTCTGAAATCTCCTCCCTGGCTTCCCAGAGAACCCTAGGATAAATCGCATCTGGCCCGGGGACTTACCTATTTTTATACTTTACAAACTTGCTAACACCTCCTCCTTGTGAACCTCAATTCCATCTAGCCTGGTCGACTGAACCTGAGTATTCTCCTCGACAACATTGTCTTTCTCCAGTGTAAACACTGACGAAAAATATCCATTTAACGCTTCCCCTATCTCCTCTGATTCAACACAAACTTTCCACTACTATCCATGATTGGCCATAATCTTACTCTACTCATTCTTTTGTTCCTGACATACGTATTTAAAGGCTTTGGGTTTTCCTTGATCGTATCCGCCAACGACTTTTCGTGTCCTCTCCTCGCTCTTCTGAACTCTCCCTTTAGGTCCTTCCTGGCTAACTTGTAACCCTCAAGTGCCCTAACTGAGCCTTCATGTCTCATCCTAACATAAGCCGTCTTCTTCCTCTTGACAAGTGCTTCAACTTCCTTCGTGGACCACGGTTCCCTTGCTCGACAACTTCCTCCCTGCCTGACAGGTACATACTTATCAAGGACACGCAGTAGCTGTTCCTTGAACAAGCTCCACATTTCGAGTGTTCCCATCCCCTGCAGTTTCTTTCCCCATCCTATACATCCTAAATCTTGCCGAATAGCATCATAATTGCCTTTCTTCCAGCTATAATTCTTGCCCTGCGGTATATACCTATCCCTGCCCATTGCTAAAGTAAACATAACCGAATTGTGATCACAATCACCAAAGTGCTCACCTACACCTAAATCTAACACCTGGCCGGGTTCATTACCCAGTACCAAATCCAATGTGGCCTCGCCCCTTGTTGGCCTGTCTACATACCGTGTCAGAAAACCCTCCTGCACACACTGCACAAAAACTGACCCATCTATAGTACTCGAACTATAGTATTTCCAGTCAGTATTTGGAAAGTTAAAGTCCCCCATAACAACTACCCTGTTACTCTCGCTCCTGTCCAGAATCATCTTTGTAATCCTTTCCTCTACATTTCTGGAACTATTCGGATGTCTATAGACAACTCCCAACAGGGTGACCTCTCCTCTCCTGGGGGCAGCAGGGTAGCATGGTGGTTAGCATAAATGCTTCACAGCTCCAGGGTCCCAGGTTCGATTCCCGTCTGTGTGGAGTCTGCACGTCCTCCCCCTGTGTGCGTGGGTTTCCTCCGGGTGCTCTGGTTTCCTCCCACAGTCCAAAGATGTGCGGGTTAGGTGGATTGGCCATGCTAAATTGCCCGTAGTGTCCTAATAAAAGTAAGGTTAAGGGGGGGGGGGGGTTGTTGGGTTACGGGTATAGGGTGGATACGTGGGTTGAGTAGGGTGATCATGGCTCGGCACAACATTGAGGGCCGAAGGGCCTGTTCTGTGCTGTACTGTTCTATGTTCTATGTCCTGTTCCTAACCTCGGCCCATACTACCTCAGTCGACGAGTCCTCAAACGTCCTTTCTACCTCCGTAATACTTTCCTTGATTAGCAATGCCACCCCCCCTCTTTTACCATCTTCTCTGTTATTACAGAAACATCTAAATCCTGAAACCTGCAACAACCATTCCTGTCCCTGCTCTACCCATGTCTCCGAAATTGCCACAACATCGAGATCCCAGGTACCAACCCATACTGCAAGCTCACCCACCTTATTCCGGATGCTCCTGGCGTTGAAGTAGACACACTGTCTACACAGTAGACACACCAGTGTCTTGCTTGCCGGTGCCCTCTTTCGAACTTTGAACCCTATCCCAAACCTCACTACTCTCAACATCCTGTACACTGGGACTACAATTTAGGTTCCCATCCCCCAGCTGAATTAGTTTAACCCCCCACCCCCCCCCCCCCGAAGAGCACTAGCAAATCTCCCCCCCCCCAGGATATTGGTACCCCTCTGGTTCAGGTGAAGACCATCCTGTTTGTCGAGGTCCCACCTACCCCAGAATGAGCCCCAATTATTCAGGAAACCAAAACCATCCCTCCTGCACCATCCCTGTAGCCACGTGTACAACTCCTCTCTCTCCTTATTTCTCACTTCGCTAGCACGTGGTACGGGTAACAACCCAGAGATAACAACTCTGTTTGTTCTAGCTCTCATCTTCCACCCTAGCTCCCTGAATTTCTGTATCAAATCTCCATCTCTCTTCCTACCTATGTCGTTGGTACCTTTGTGGACCACGACTTGGGGCTGCTCCCCCTCCCCCTTAGTAGGCGTCCGCTGTTCATCATATAGACACCTCACATCGTAGCGTTGCACATACCTTAGAACAATGCATGCCGAAACAGTTATGCTAATATCCCCAGAAGAGGCACATCCACTGTACCATTCGCCTCTCCTGGCCACCAGACGGGCGTCTTAAGATTCACGACATTAATCGGGCTGTTCGCTGTGTGGTTCTACGACTCTTCTGTTCTTACCAGTCTGCGAGTAGGATTACGGTATCATACTGGAGTGTTGAGCGGTAGGCGGATTGTAGGACGTTCATGGTCTGGTTTCAGGAAGGTGGAAGCAATGTGACTAGGGGAGTGAGGGTGCGCCAGCCAGTCATTCGACCTAAGTAAAGATAGTCAGTGTCTTGGGAAAGGGCATGCAAATCCTCTGTTTCAATGGGGTCTCCAGGTTCACTATTATCAGAAAGATAAATCAAGTCGCTCTGTTCGCTGTCAAGATTAGGCACCTTCCCTGATTCAAGGTCAAGTGTGGCGTCAGCAGGAGTGGGCTGGGCAAAGAGAAGGAAGCCGTCATGAGATGGGAGTGGTTGATCGGTGGGCCGGGCGTCGCCGTCTCCCATTGCCAAGGTGACGTGGTGAGCGTGGTTACATTGGGGTCCGTAGGCTTTGAGCTGATTGATGTTGAACCAAACAGTCTTGCCGTTAGGGTATGCAAACGGAGGGGCTCACTTTGTCAGAGATGGTGAAGGGGCCGGCGAATTTAGGGGATAGGAAGTAGCTTGGGTTTTCCAGCGAGAGGATCATAGATCATAGAATTTACAGTGCAGAAGGAGGCCATTCGGCCCATCTAGTCTGTACCGGCTCCTGGAAAGAGCACCCTACCCAAGGTTTACACCTCCACCCTATCCCCATAACCCAGTAACCCCACCCTACACTAAGGGCAATTTTGGACTCTAAGGGCAATTAATCATGTCCAATCCACATAACTTGCACATATTTGGACTGGTAACTTGCTGGTCGACTGTATATTCTATGGAGTGCACATTTTTATCGAAGTAGACTTATCTTTGCCTTTTCCTGGTGCTTCGTCGGACAGCAGCAGTCGGTTGTGCTGCTTTAATGTTTTCAGTGATCAGCTGTACTGCTTTTTCATGGGCGAGGGCTGTCATTGCGGTGTTGGCGATATCCAGCGCTGAAAAATACTCAAATCCTTTCATGGGCCTGCCACTCACAAGTGTGTGAGGGGTAAAGACTATAGAGCTGGAAAGCGTGTTCCTAATGATCATGAGGGCGAAGGGGATTATTGTGTCCAAAGTGGTGTTGTTTTGCTGCACTGTCTTCCTGATAATCGATTTTAAAGTGCAGTCCATGCAGTCGCCTTTCCACTGGACTGGGGGTGGTATACTGTATGGAAATTCTGCTTTATCCCAGACATTGCCATTACATTTTGCATTACCCTGCCGGTGAAATGGGCCCCTTGATCTGATTCAGTGTTGCGGGAAAGACTGTTGCGCGTGAATATTTGATGGGTCAGGATTTTAGCTGTAGCTGTTCTGTGTTCCTACGGGTGGGGAAGGCTTTTACCAATGCAGTAAACGTACCAATAACGACGAGAACGTATTCGAAACCATTTCTGCAGTGTTGGAGGGGACAGATGTAATCGATTTGAAGATCTGTCAAGGGGCTTTCTGCAGGACGGGTGCGTCTTAATCCTTCTTTGTATGACTATCGTGATTGATTTGAGCAGAATCAGGCAGTTCTCAACATAATGGATGACGTCGCGTTTCAATTCAGGCCAACAGCACAACGTTTTTAAATGGCCAACGGTAGTGTATATTCCCTGGTGTCCGTGCCCGTCATGGAACTCGTATATCAGTTCGTTTCTGTCCTGGGTGGGGACAACATAGATTCATGGCTTAAAAACTGTGCCATCTTCTCTAGTGAGTTGGTTCTTCCATTTAACATAAGGAGCAGGTTCGTTGCCGTTTAAAACTTATTTGAGGGACTCGTCATCATTTTTGGCTTGGGGCATCTGAATTGCATGTGTTTCCCGACCTTCGCATGGCTGCCAGAAGTGACCATTCCGGCCTCCAGCTTGAGCTAAGGAGTTACCGCGTAGGGACGTGCGGTGATGGCTTTTAACTTAAAGTATCTGCCGCCGGTGGCTTCTGCAAGGACGTATTTCAATAAAAGGGCTGAGGGAAGGAGTTTTCCGTCGGCGGACAGAAAAACACGGGGGAGGAATTCGGTCAAACTATTGCAGACACCGATACTGCCTGAGTGTATGTCCGCAGGCATTGGGAACGTCTCCTGTTGGGCGACTTTATCCCCTCTGGCTGCAAGTTCGGCGACTTGGGCTATGTGATGTCGTGGCAATTTTAAAGCTACTTCTTCCAGTGAACGTCCTTGTGAATCCTCCACATGTATATATATACGGCGTCCAGTTATCATAATTCCATCATAAATGGTGCAGGGGCCATCTACATCGCTTTTAAATGTATCCTTTTGTTGTTGGTTAGCTGGTTTCTTGCTGCCTCCTCGTTGTTTTAGTCGCCTGGGAATAAAGGGAACGTTTGCTGTTTGCCTGTAATGCTATGGCACTCAGTTGGGATACCTCCGTATTATAAACTACCTGCTAAAATGTGGGGACCTGGATCCGGCCTTGCAGTGCTTATCTCCAACGCGCTGCCCTCATCTGGCTGTCCTTAAGTCTCCAATCTAAAATGAGTTGAAACGGGGTGTGCTCGACGAGGATTATGACCGGCTTGAGGCCCGTAATTTATGCGAAATATTTAACTGACCAGAAGACTGCAAACAGGTATCGTCCGCAGTCAGAAAATCCTTGTAAACTGAAGATAACTCTTGCAGTTTCGTTCTCAGCCTGTCGGGGAGAGCGTATATTTTCTTTGCTTTGGGGTCAAGACCTGCAATCATCACTTTTTGTGGTACCTGCAGACAATCGTGTTTAGGCCAAGAAAATACCGTTTTGTGCTGGGTGAGCACCTCCCTGATGGCTGAGTGAGATAATCGTTGAAGGATTAAACCAGTATTCTCCCACTGAACAGATCCTATTTACATCATCGCCCATTGGTAGTGTTAAAGGACCCTTGTTATCCTCGACATCTGCCATAAACGCATATTTACTGGGTCGAATGAGAGGTTAGTGGAGTTCATGAAATACATTCTTAAAATGGGTTGTGCAGTGGGGGTGGGGGGGGTATTTCGACCAAAACGGCATGATGATTAGTGGCTATATTTCCAACATGGACAGCTATAGGGGCTGTAATGTATCCTCCCTGCATGTGTGCAGTAAATCATCTTGGTGTGATGGTGTCAGTAATTAGCCATGAGGATTCGAGGTAGAAGGGTAGAGATAGAAGGGAATTTTGCGTGATCAGGGAAAATCGCCCCACAGAAAATCGACAGATTAACCCGGGACTTTGTCTATGAATATCGGCCTCTCCACATTATCC
Organism: Scyliorhinus canicula; assembly: GCF_902713615.1. Classification (NCBI taxonomy): domain Eukaryota; kingdom Metazoa; phylum Chordata; class Chondrichthyes; order Carcharhiniformes; family Scyliorhinidae; genus Scyliorhinus; species Scyliorhinus canicula. The sequence continues at coordinate 14,938,281 of NC_052171.1, read as the reverse complement.
CATCTTGTCTCACAGACACACGATGGAGAGGCCGGACACCGTCAATCGAGGGAGTTATATGCGAGATCATTTACGCGGACGTTTGCGGTCTGCATGCGGCGAGCGTTTCCTTTTCGCTGGTGCGGCGGAGAGCGTGATTAGGCCTATTGTCTCCGCGCGGGGTGGGGGTGAACTGTCCTGTTGTCTTCGCTATTGGTGACAACGTGTCGGATTGTGTCTACATTTGCGAGCCAAGTTTCCCCATTGCCCACAGCTGTAACTTGACCCTCGGGGCGCGTAAGGTGGAACCTGTGCTCTGGGGTTTTGCTCTCCTGGGTAGCGTTCGCTTGGTTATTGTTCCCTTGGATATTATTCATCTCCTCTACCGTCCTTTATTCATGCGTGTCCCTGATAAGTCTTAACTGGGTGCATGGCACCTTCCATGCCGTCTTGTTGTATTTGTTCCCGTGATCTAGACAAGCATCCGAGAACCCATACTTCATTGCGTGCCTGCTCTGCTGGGTCAAATTTGTGCAAGCCTTTCTACCTGCTTCTGTGGCATGTGAAACTACAGTGCGGGCCAATTTGGGACAGTCTTCATCATCTAAGTTAGCACGATTTAAAGTGTATCCAGAGGCGACCGGCAAAGGGAGTCGGATGATCCCCGATCATCTATCTGCATTTATTTAAACGTCTGCACGATCCCGTCTATTAGAACCGTTGGAAGTTAATATGGCGTCCTTCCTTTCGTCTAGTGCTCCCCCTCCTACATTTTGGGGCTCAGATAAAACTGGTTGTATGGATTGGCCAAGGATTATAACTATTAATTTCAGCTCTTCCCTTTCATTGAAACCATACATAATTTTACGTTGGCGAACCTCTTCAAAGAAGCAATGTGGGTCCGCACTGGGCTCAAATGTTGTAATTTTGTTACATGCGTCCTTTAACTGGGTTACCGTGAGAGGGGTGGTGTAGGTAATAGCAGGACCTTCTTTCCGTTGTGACCGGATTTATGGGTTCCGGGGCAGTGTCACTACTCACTGGAGATGGTGTGACCTGTGCAACCGGGCCTGCTGTTGCGGATGCGCATTTATTACTGTGGTTCGTGGCGGTTGTTTTCGACTTTCAGTTCTTATTACACACATCTGTGCGCGTCCCTGTAACTCCTCCCAATCAGCCATTTCTTCTTCCTCTGTACCGCCTGTCCCGAACGTAATCATACATCCGTTTTAAACTGAAAACAGTGATTGCAATCTATCTATTTATTGCTGGCACTTGATGTGGTCAGCGGTAGTTTGCTCCTCAGTGGATGGGCGGAGCGCTCTTAAAACTGCCTGTACATTGACACATTTATTCTCTAAGTGGGCGACCTTCTGTTCATCATCGACGAATTCCCTGCCCTTCGCGGCGAACTTCTCCAGGAGTTACACTTCTATGTTCTTACTCTCCTTCTCTATTAACTGACCGCTGAGCGTCTACAAGTCCTTCTCCGTTCCTCTTAACTGGGCCAAGCAGCGCAGTATGGCAATTGGCTTCTTTACCTTTGTTGCATTCTTCTTATGTATTTGGCATAAATCCACCCACCAAGTTTGTCCTATCTTCCCTGGACCTGACTCGCTGTTTGCACAAACCTTTCCACATAGCGGCCATTCTTCCCCTTTACGTATTCCCTTGGTATACGCTGCAATATCGGACACTTTTCTGACATGTTGATTACTTCTACCTCGGTTTGCTGTGGACTCATCTTCTTCTCTATCAGTTGCGCTGCAATTTGCTCACTATTTATTTTGGAACAGAGAAATAGGCAGTCGATCGAACAACGGGTATTTCTTATGGCTATTTTGCTGTTCACAATCCCTTGGATTTGCGTGCATGTCTGCAGAGTTTACCGTATCCTTCCCTCTTCGTTCCGCATGCGTTTAGTAGACACTTCCGAAATTCGGTTATTTGGCCAATATGAAACTCGCGCTTGTGGTTCGTTTATCTTTTTATCAATTTAATAAAAGTTGTGAGATCTTTCGGAGTAACAAAGTCACTTTTAGTCGAGTCCCAAAAGAGTCAATATGGTGGACTTCTATCTTTATTCGCAACCACAATATGTTGTGTTTTCCGCGTATTAGACAAATGACCACACAGCCAGTATATTAGTATAATTATACTTTATTACGCAATATAGGATTCATTCTATACTTAATAACTTACATGCTACTACACATTAGACGATACCTACCAGTTTAAAAGACCTTTATTTGACTTTCAAGTAGCCTGCTCTGTGCAGGCTGGATAAAGCTTTTATCTGGTTCCCCACGTGTGGCAGCTGGGTGTTGTCTGGTACATCTAGGCTGAGGTTCGTCCTTCGGTGTAGCGATTCCTTGAATTTGGCTAGTCGATTTGATGCAGTTGTTGGACATAGGCCAGTTCAAGAGACAATGCGTTGGTCACGCAATTCCTCTAATCCTCAGTCTTTCACGCTCTTTTGGGCGGTCCCAGGTAGGGGCCCCAAGGATCGATAGGATGTCAATCGCCCTAATGCATTCTGGACAATGTACATTGTCATTCTGGTGTACATTCTGGTAAAATTTCTCGTTAATCTGCCCTGCATTACATCAACATCCGACACCCCGTGCTCGTGTAAGTTGTGTTTCATTGTGAAATTTCTCTTTGTCGCCATTTCTATACAATGGTGTGCCATGGATAATTTTCGTAAGTGAATGAAAGCTCTCCAAAGGAATAGAATCTTAGAGATTGGTACCTGAAGCGCCCTGCAATTTCCCTCCAATATTATTCAAACCCTGGGATGGGGTTGCCCTGGTCTGCTGATCTGTTATCCTTAAGTCCCATTAATTTCCCCATTTCAATGCTTTTGCTTATGTTCGCTCATTAATTTGTCGTCCACGTTCCATTTGTTTTCATGAATGGACTGACCATTGAAATGTGTTTTCGATCCGTGGCATGGAAATACCGAACAGGAAATGTAGAGGCTCCACACAAGTTCCTCGCAGAAGAGTCAAAATCATGCTGGAAATATTCAATCTAATTGATTAATTAAAACAATGCATCAAGGGATGATCACGATTTTTAAAAGGACAACATGGAGAATGTTGAGAAACACATTTACAAACTGAACCAGGGGAGAATGAAGGGCGATTTGCCAAACTAATCATAGGAAGGACAACATTGTGCTTAACAGCCGAAGGCGCTGACGGATTGCCCAGAGATGCCTTTTGTGCCCGTTCATCAAATAAGCATTGACAAATTCATAGATTATCATAGAATTTACAGTGCAGAAGGAGGCCATTCGGCCCATTGAATTTGCACCGAATCTTGAAAAGAACACCCTACCCGAGGTCAACACCTCCACCCTATCCCCATAACCCAGTAACCCCATCCAACACTGAGGACAATTTTGGACATTAAGGACAATTTAGCATGATCAATCCACATAACCTGCACATCTTCAGACTGTGGGAGGACAGCGGAGCACCCGGAGGAAACCCACGCACACACGGGCAGGATGTGCAGACTCCGCACAGACATTGACCCAAGCCGGAATCGAACCTGGGACCCTGGAGCTGTGAAGCAATTGAGCTATCCACAATGCTACCGTGATGCCCATTATGATGGAAACAGTCTCATCTTGTCCATGTCATAATCGGATGTTTTTGACAATACTTGAATCGTCACTCCTGCATTTTATGTACTTGTTGCGGAAATTTTGTTATAGAACCAAGATTAAGGTATCCAAACCGTGTATCGCATGAAGTTGTAATTCGCGAGTTACAAAGTGTGAGGTCATGATTGGTTCCAACTACTTTGACAGATGTAGATGCGAGCGGGGAGGGAGGATGGGTGGGAGAGGGATAAAGTGAGAAAAAGGAGGGAAAGCAAAGGGGAGAAAAGGTAAGGAAAGTGTCTAGAAGATAGGGGAAAGAATGAGGGTAAATATATACAAAGAAAGACAAGAAACAAATAACTCGTAAAATACTGTTAAAATAAAATGGAATGAAAAGAAACGGGTCGAGTTCGGGTAGAGCAAATCATGGTAAGTTGCTCAATTCATTTTTCTGTCCGGAAGGACTCTGGAAATCTGAAACGAAAAATGCATCCGAGCTGGAAACATTTACTGACTGTCTGTGTTTCTCTCTCTCGCTAGACAGATGCTGCATGATTTGCTCAGTTTTCCCAGCATTTTCCATTTTCATTGCTAGTTGATACTATGTCGACGGAGACAATTCAAATAAAGCGCCACCATTAGATATCTGCCGAAATTCCCAGCACGAACCTGAAAATATGAATTAGGGGCAGCAATCGGCCACTCGGCCCATCGAGCTTGCCTCGACACTCATTGCGATCATGGGTGATCGGATTGTAACGGGACCACTCGTCCCTGCCTCCCACCAATAACCTTTCACCCCGCGTTCTCCCGAAGATTCAATTGAGCTCTGCTTTAAAAAATATTCAAACACGTTGCTTCCACTTGCTTCTCAGAATAGTTCGAGCGACTGAGGGCCCGACAAGACAAATACGGCAATTCTAATTTCTGTCTTAAATGAGCGACCGTTTATCATAGAATTTACAGTGCAGAAGGAGGCCATTCGGCCCATCGAGTCTGCACCGGCTCTTGGAAAGAGCACCCTACCCAAGGTCAACACCTCAAACCTATCCCCATAACCCAGCAACCCCACCCAACACTAAGGGCAATTTTGGACACTAAGGGCAATTTATCATGGCCAATCCACCTAACCTGCACATCTTTGGACTGTGGGAGGAAACCGGAGCACCCGGAGGAAACCCACGCACACACGGGGAGGATGTGCAGACTCCGCACAGACAGTGACCCAAGCCAGAATCGAACCTGGGACCCTGGAGCTGTGAAGCAATTCTGCTATCCACAAGGCTACCGTGCTGCCCACAAATGTTTAAACAGTGAACCCGAGTTACAGATTCTCCGATAGGTGGAAACAGCCTCTTCACATTCACACTGCCATTGTCCCACATGATCTTAAAGAATTCAATCAAGTCGTCTCTTACATTTCTGAGCTATAGTTCGTACAATGCCTAATATTTCCGACATTGTAAAGAAGACAATTCACCTATTCGTGGTATTATTCCTTCTCTGAGCTGATTCTTACACATTTTCGACAATTCACAGTGGGATATAGGATATCTGCGGAAGACATTGACTGTCCATGCCCGGATGACTGTCCACCTCCCTGTCTCTAACGCGCCTCTAGCATTCAATGTTTATTCCATTTCCTGTTTCCAGGTATTCGGAATGAACATAGAACATACAGTGCAGAAGGAGGTCATTTTGCCCATCGAGTCTGCACCGACCCATGTAAGCCCTCACTTCCACCCTATCCCCGAACCCAAAAACCCCTCCGAAACGTTTTGGACACGAAGGACAATTTGGCATAGCATATCGACCTAAACTGCAATCGTTTAGACTGTGGAGGTAAACCGGCGCACTCACAGCAAACCCACACAGAGAACGTGCAGACTCCGCACAGTTCAGTGACCCAGCAGGGAATCGAACGTCGGATCCTGGCGCTGAGAATTCTCAGTGCTAACCACTATGCTACCGTGCTGCCCCCACTATGCTACCATGTTGCCCCCACTATACTACCGAGCTGCGTCCACTATGCAACCGTGCTGCAATTTTCATTTTAAGGATATGTTAAACTGTATTTTCTGATGTTCAGCAAGGACTCCAAGATATCTCCGGAGCGAGGCGACTTTTTGCAAGCTGTGCCCATCATATCTATTCCGTCTTTTGCTCTCGTTCTATGCTTTGAAAAAATCATTCTAACCCTTTTACCTCGCATTAATTTGGTCGTTTCTCTACACTTATGACTGTTATATTGTGTTCTTCAGTCCCTCCTTCATTCCATATGTGCGGCACGCATTGTTGTCTAGCATGCAAGAAACTATACTTTTCACTGTACACTAATACATGTGACAATAACAAAATCAAATCAAATCAAATCAATTCGTCTCAGTTTCCAAGTATCAGTTAATATCTCGTTTCATTTTTGACAAAGGAAATGATCAGTCGGTCAGTTCACCCTTCATTCTTCACTGATTCAGATCCTGAAAGTTTCGCAAAATTCTCAAAACTGGAGATTGAGTTTTGTGTGACGCTTCGTTTCCATTTTCTTCACTGAAACTTTATATTTTACAAAAATATGCGCCTCCGCCCAAATTAGATTCGTGTTGCAGTAATAATATTACGGAACCAAGATTAATGTTTCCAAAACTTGTATCTGCACAAGCTGCAATTAGGGAGTCATAAAGTGTGAGGTCAAGATTTATTCCAACTACTTGCTTGTTTGCCAAGTACATTGGTAGTTGCATGTTGATGTGCGGTTGATGTGTGGTGCCGTGATGAGATAATGGTTACTCCTCTGCGTTGTGGCAGCAGCAACCTCGGTTCGAATCAGAGTCACAGCAGCGTTTAGCTTGCTGTGTTGCCTCCAAGTTCAACTCATTGGAACAAAATCGGTACCATAACTCATCGCCCGTTTCATTGTCCAGAACCGAAACTGTTATTAATTTTTTCAGCTCACCTGCGGTGCTCCGGTTTTATTTGTTAAGTGTTATTTCAAATCGTTCTCCAGTTATTGTCATGGAATCATAAAACTTCCAGTGCAGAATGAGGCAATTTGGCCCATCGAGTCTGCACCGGCTCGCGGAAAGAGCACACTACCCAAGCCCATACCTCAATCCTATCCCCATAACCTAGTCACCCCACCCAACACGAAGGGCAATTTTGGACACTGAGGGGAATTTATCATGGCCAATCCACCTAACCTGCATATATTTGGATTGTGGGAGCAAATTGGAGCAGCCGGAGAACCTGCAGACTACGCACAGACAGTGACCAAAGTCGAGAATCGAACCTGCGAAACTGCAGCTGTGAATCAATTCTGCGATCCACTATGCTCCCGTGGTTCCCTTTTAGGAAGTCTCCACAATTTCCTCTGTCAGCTTCTTTAGGGGAAGCAGGGTAGCATGGTGGTTAGCATAAATGCTTCACAGCCCCAGGGTCCCAGGTTCGATTCCCGACTGGGTCACTGTCTGTGTGGAGTCTGCACGTCCTCCCCCTGTGTGCGTGGGTTTCCTCCGGGTGCTCCGGTTTCCTCCCACAGTCCAAAGATCTGCGGGTTAGGTGGATTGGCCATGCTAAATTGCCCGTAGTGTCCTAATAAAAGTAAGGTTAAGGGGGGGGGGTTGTTGGGTTACGGGTATAGGGTGGATACGTGGGTTTGAGTAGGGTGATCATGGCTCGGCACAACATTGAGGGCCGAAGGGCCTGTTGTGTGCTGTACTGTTCTATGTTCTTCGGTGACTCTGCCGAAAATTGGGAAAAACCTCAATCAAATGCCCGCTCAATCTTCCATTCAATTACCTGGCCTCGTTCATTTAATTGGCAACTGTCGACCGGACATCTGCCGTCTTAAATTTTCTGCCCCCTCACCTATTCCAACCTTCTCCTTCCGAACTTTCCACTCTTCAGACCGTCAGATCCAACACCGACTTTGTCATTAAACATGCCGACAGACGGGGCATTCATGTCGTCTGGTGTACTGAACAGCACGGTAGCATTGTGGATAGCACAATCGCTTCACAGCTCCAGTGTTCCAGGTTCAATTCCGGCTTGGGTCACTGTCTGTGAGGAGTCTGCACATCCACCCCGTGTGTGCGTGGATTTCCTCCGGGTGCTCCGGTTTCCTCCCACAGTTCAAAGATGTGCACCATGGCCAATGGTGGATTGGCCATGATAAATTGTCCTTAGTGTCCAGAATTACCCTTAGTGTTGGGTGGGGTGACTAGGTTATCGGGATGGGGGTCGGGTGGTCTTTCCAAGAGCCGGTGCAGACTCGATGGGCTGAATGGCCTCCTTCTGCACTGTAAATTCTATGAAATGTCTATGAACGCTGCCTCGCAGAGGCTGAGCGCCACCTCTCAGATACATTCTTCCACCTCCCAGCAGACCACTGAACATCAATCCATTATCTCCAACACTGCTAGCGACCTCATTTCCCCTGTGCCCTTCCCGAGAAGCTTCCAACCTCATAGTCTCTCAACCGGCCAGCCCGCTTTAACCTACTTCCCAAAATCCACAAAAAGGACTTTAGGCCCATTGTGCAGCATATTCCTGCACCACCGAACTTATTTCCTCTTATCTTAACTCATCCTCACTCTGGTGGATTTCCTCCCGACCTACACCCGAGATTCCTCTGACGCCTTGCGTCATGTGGACAGCTTCCAGCGCACAGGCCCTAACCCCCTCATATTCACCATGGAAGTGTAATCTCTTTACATCTCCATCCCACACCAGGCTGAACAATTCACATGCACCACCACTCTGCTCCACCTGGCTGAACTCGTTCTCTCTCTCAACAACTTCTCCTTTAGCTCATTCCACTTTCTCTAAATCAAATGTGTAGCAATGGTTACCCGCATGTTTCCCAGCGGTGCTTTCCTTTCAGTGGGATATCTGGGACATTCCTTGTCCACGCCTACCCGGGTCCCCTCCCGCAATCCTTTGCCGATGCATTGATAACTATTTTCGTGCTGCTTAATGATCTCGTTCGGAGCAGGAAAAAATTATCAACTTCGCTTCCAGTTTCCACCCTGCAATCACATTCATCTGGTGCATCTCAGATACTTCACGTACCTTCTTTAAGCGTTCTGTCTCCATTTCCGGCAATAAACAATTTAATATCCTTTAGGAGCCGACTGACAGCTATCTGGACTACATTCTTCGCACCTAACACTGTGTGAGGTCTCCATCCCTTTCTCTCAGTGCCTTCATCTCCGTCGCTTTTGTTCTGATGATGCCACTTTCCAAGGTGGTGCTTCGGAAATGTGTTCCTTCTTCCTCAACCGTGATTTCCCATCTTCAGTTGTTGACAGGGCCCTCAAAAGTGTGCATCCCATCTCCAGTGCCACTACCCGCGCCCCCTCCCCTACCTCACATAACACGAATAGGGTCCTCCTCGTTGTGATACTTCACCCCATCAGCCTCCGAATGCAAAGCATAATCCTCCGCCGTTTTCGCCATCTTCAGCGTGATGCCACCACCAAACACACCTTTCCTTCACTCCCGTTGTCAGCATTCCACATAGACCGTTCCCTCCAGGTTAATCTAGTCCTCTCCATCATACCCAAAACCACTTACATCATCCAGGGCACCTTCCCTTGCAATCACAGGAGGTATAACACCTGCTTCTTTACCTCTTCCATGTTTACATCCCAGACCCAAAACATTCATTCCATGATAAGCAGCGGTTCACTTGCACCTCTTTCAATTTGGTCTATTGCAGTCACTACTGCCAATGTGGTCTCTTCTATATCTGAGAGACCAAACGTGGACAGGGGCATCTATTTCCTTAGCACATTCGGTCTATGCGCATTCAGGACTCTGACCTTCCCGTTGCATTCCATTTTAATGCAAGACCCTGATACCGTTCCCACATGTTTGTTTTTGGCATGTTGCAATGTTCCAGTGAAGCTCAACGTAACTTGGAAAACCAGCATCTCATTTTCAAGTTAGGAACCTTCCGGTCTCAACATCGAATTCAACAACTTCAGATACTTTGCTCTACCCCATTTCGACCCATTATTTTCAATCTATATCATATTAACTGTATTTTACCATTTATGTATTCCTTTCTTTCTCTATGTATATTTTCGTCCCACTCTTCCCACTATGTTATCCCACGTTTACTTACCTTTTCACCATCTGCGTTCACCCCTTTTTCTCATCCGACCTCTCTGCCACCCATGATCCCTTCCCCCACATCGACATCTCACAGTAGTTGCAAGGAATCATGACCACTCTTTTGACTCCCGAATTACAACTTCAGGAGATACTTTAACCTTGGTTCCATAAAATAATCACTGGAACAAGTATATAATGTAGGTCTGATGATTCAGGCATCCTCAAAAAAAATTCCTATTCTGTCGTGGACAAAATGAGACTGTTTCCATCATAAATGGTTAATGTTTGTTTAGGAACGGTGACAAAACTCGTCTCTGTGAAGTAAGTGGCCAGCGCGTTCGACGGTTAAGCTAAAGGCTGATGGTTCGATCGCATCCAGGGACGAAATGGATTTTACACTTCATGTCACATCGTTTGAGATACTTCTTTCGATTTCGATATTGACCACATTCTGATGTTAACCAGTCAGTTCACACAGATTTAGCTTATCGATATTAATTTCCAATATAATTTACAGATTTCCACCCTATGAGCAACAGTGGGCCGGAAGAAACGAATCGATGTTAGGATTGATGAAAAGTTCTGCCGAATCTGTAATCTGAAATGAAAAGATTAATCCGGGCTCCGTTCTATTCTTTATCTCTCTCGATATGCAGATGCTGCATTATTTGCTCAGTTTTTCTCGCATTTTCTATTTGTATTGCTAGTTGATACTATATCGATGGAGACAATTCAAATACAGCGCCACCATTAGATGTCTGCCGAAATTCCCAACACGAACCTGAAAATATTAATTTGGAATAGCAGTCGGCCACTCGGCCAAAAAGCCTGCTTCGACACTCAATGAGATAACGGGTGATCGGATTTTGACATGACCACATGTACCAGCCCACCACCGAAGACCTTTTAACTCCGTTTTATTAATTATTCCATTCAGCTCTGCTCTAAAAATATTCAAACACTTTACTTCCACTGCCTTGTCAGAAATAGAGCTCCAGCGACCTGGGTTCCTGGAAGGGAAATGACGGAATGCTTGTCATTTCTGTCTGAAATGAGCGAATATTTACATTTAGAAAGTGACGGCGAAATACAGTTCCTCCCACGAGTGGAAGCAGCCTCTTCACATCCACACGTTGAAGGTCTCACAGGATCTTAAACGGTTCCATCAAGTCGCCTGTTGCCCTTCTAAGCTCTAGTGGGTACAAACTTCCAAATACAATTCACCCATTTCCGGATTTATTCCTTCTCATATCTGCTTCTTAACTATTTCCTTCAATTTACAGCGTGTCACAGGAGATCTGTGGAGAGAGAAAAGTGGCTCCGTTTCAAGCCTGGATATCTTTTTTTGTCAAAGCACGAAGACTGCAGCGACACGCGTATGTCTGTCAATAACGCGCCTCCAGCCTTCTACATTCGAGGCATTTATTCTATTTTCTGCTTCCAAATATTCGGCATGAAACCGATATTAAACTGTATTTTCTGACGTGCATGAAGGACAAACTTCTCAGTTTCCAAATATAGTTAGGCTATGGAAAACATTTGGACAAGAGAAAGGTGCGTTGGCTGTCTCTGATCAGTCGGGCTGTTCACCCTTCATTCTTCTCTGATTCAGTTTCTCAAATGTTTCTCAACATTCACAAAACTGGAGATTGAGGTTCGTCTGTCGCATCATTTCCATTTTCTCCATTCCAACTGGCTGTATTTTCCATAATTTTGCACTCTCGTCCTCACTTCCCCATGACCAGGTGTCAGGAAATTTTCAGGACATTCGTTTACGTGGAGACACGATCGAGACTGGGAGTATTCGTTTGGGGATTAAGAAGGTTAAATAAAACTTTATCTGAGGCGCTTAAACATTTTAGAACATAGAACATAGAACAGTACAGGCCCTTCGGCCCTCAACGTTGCGCCGAGCCATGATCACCCTACTCAAACCCACGTATCCACCCTATACCCGAAGAAGCTGAGAGAGAAAATTCGGAGTGACTGGTTTCATTTCCAAAAAGGCAAGGAACTGGAGGAGGACTATTTAAGATAACAGTTAAATATTAAAACCGGAGCATGGCAAGTCAGCTGAGGAGATTCTGCTGTTACAGAACTTTGAATGCTGGAGCATGAAACAGGGGCAGAAGCATGCGCTGAGTTATGAAACCGATTTTGCCAGTAAAAAAATAGCCTTCACACACAGGAATGTTTGATTTATCAATCGGTTGATTTTGGAGAAACCACAACACGATCATCACTACCGTGACTCGGATTCACAGCGAGGTGGCTGCGGCCACAGCACAGAGTACTATCCACTATACATCCACGGCGCCACACATCAGAATCAGATTCGCAGCCCAATGTACCTGAAACAAATACGGAGTTGGAATGAATCCTGACCTCTCACTTTGTAACTCGCTAATTACAGCTTCAGCAGATATACGTTTTGGATACCGTAACTTTAAATCCATAATGATATTGCCGCAACAAGTATATAACTCAGGAGAAGTGCGCAAAGTTTTGGAGATTATATACAGTTGGTCATGGAGAGAATGAAAAGGAAGGGACGCACGAAAGTCAATCTCAAGTTTTGTGAATGCTGAGAAACTCTTTGAGAAACTGAATCAGGGGAGAATGAAGGGTGAACAGACCGACTGATCAGAAACAGTCAAGGCGCCTTGTTTTAAACGATTCGGGATATTAACTGATATTTAGAAACTGAGAAGATTGTCCTGACCGCACATCACAAAATACAGTTTAATATCGGTTTCATTCCGAATATCTGGAAACAGGAAACACAATAAATGTCTCGAACATAGTTGGCTGGAGGCACGTTATTGACAGGGATATGGATGTTCGTTCAGTCTTCGTGTTTTGACAAAGAGTGATCGAGGCTTGAAATCTCTCTCCAAAGATGCTGTTGGACCTGCTGAAACTGCAGAGACATTTTCGTTTTTGTTCAAGATTCCAGCATCCGCAATCATTTCCTATTTTGACATGAACAACATGAGACAGTTTCCATCATAATTTGTAAATGTATATTTGAGATGTGGGAGCAACAGGCGTATCTGTGGCGCAATCGTTAAGCGCGTTTGGCTATGAACCAAAAGTTCGTGGTTCGACCCCCCCCCCACCCCGAGACGGTGATTTTTAAAGTTCATGTCGCATCGATTCAAGTCAGTCGACACCCAGTTAGCTCGTCAATATGAATGCCAAGTGCAATGTCCATATATCCAACAGTGGGCCAAAAGAAACCAGTTGATTTTAGAATTGAAGCAAAGCTCTGTGGAATTTGAAAATCTGAAATACAAAGACCAAATGGGCTCGAAACATTTAGTGACTCTGTTTTCTCTTTCTCTCTCTCCCGATACAGATGCACCATGATTTGTTATGTGTTTCCAGCATTTTCGATTTTATTGCTAGTGATACTATATCGATGAAGACAATTCAATTAATGCAGCACCATTAGATATCTTCCGGAATTCCCAACACGAACAAGAAAATATTAATTAGGGGCAGCAGTCTGCCCCTCGGCCCATCAATCTTGCTTCGACACTCAATGAGATCATGGGTAATCGGATTGCATCATTGCGACACGTACCTGCCCACCACCGATAAACTTTCACCACCGTTTTATTTAAGATTCCATCCAGCTCTGCTTCAAAAATATTCAAGCACTTTGCTCCCACTGCCTTCGAAGAAATAGAGTTCCAGCGACTTCGGTACCCACGAGGAAAATAGACTTTCTGTCTTAACTTTGCGGCCATTTATTTTTGACGGTGATCTTCAGTTACAGATTCTCCGACAAGTGTAAACTGTCTCTTCACATCCAATCTGTCAATGTCCCACAGGATCAAGATGACTCTTACTCTTCTGACCTTCAGCGGAAACAAACCTCACATTCCCACTTTTACAAATAAGACAATTCACTCTTTCCCGGTATTATTCCTTCTCGTATCTGGTTCTTACATGGTTCTTTCAATTCATAGCGGGGAATAGGATATCTGTGGAGAATGAACAGAGCTTATGTTTCAAGCCTGGATGTCAGCGCTCGAAGACTGCATGAACATTCATAATCATGTCAATAACGCGCATACAGACTACTACATTCCAGGCATTTATTGTCTGTTTCCAGATATTCAGAACGAGCCCAATATTAAACTGTTTTTTTCTGATGTGCAGTAAGGACAATCTTCTCAGTTTCCAAGTATAGTTAAGAGCTCGCATAAATTTAGACAAAGTAAAAGTGTCTTGTCTATCTATGATCAGTCGGGCACTTCAGGCTTCATTCTCCTCTGATTCAGTTTCTCAAATTTATTCTTAACATTCACAAAACTTGAGATATAACCACAGGTACAACAAGGAATCAGTAATCCTAATGGAATTTATTGTTCGTTGTGAGAGGAATGCAATAGTTAAGCCACTCAGTGATGCTTGTCTGCACTGTGAGTGCTGCTTGTCTGCAGTGCGAGGGCTGCAGCCATCTGGGATGGCCACTTACGACAAGAAACATGGACGTTCGCAAAGCTTAAAGGGAAATGTGGATATTGTAAGATTCAGGCACGCACAGAGACGGAATGTATATTTCTGAGCAAAGAATCCAGACAGCATCGAAACACCCAACTGCTTGGCATTTTGATGGTCCATCTTCCTAAGATTGATACTCAGGCAACCGCTACAAGTCCAGATATTTTGGCGCCACTCCGTTTCTGCAGGAAGCATAAACGGTAGGGGCAATGACCGCAGAGGACATGCCCAGCCATCAAGGTACGCGCCCACGTATTGGTTCAGATCGAAGACAGTGATCGAGGACTGCCCAATTAATGGGGTACAAACCTAAAAACCGTCCAAAAGAGCGCGAAGCTCCCCAAGGATAAAGAGAAACACTGCCATGTGTTCTACCTCTTTTGGACCTGGCGCTCCTGCAACGTCCATTTCCAATTGCAGCACTGGCAGAAGCATGTTCAAATTTAGGCCGGCTACCAGGCGGATGAGCCCAGCTGAGCTGCAGTTACTTCTCCAGGCACAGTAGATCCAGATTCGAACAAGGGCCACTGGTTCCCTGACAGAAGCCGGGTGCCTGAAGTTAAGTACAGGTTGTCATAGTTGTTGGGTATAGTTTAATTTGTAGTATTTATGTTGCTCGTGAATCTTGTGTGGAAGTAAAGTACCATTGATGCTGAACTAACAACTGCTGTCTGGCTCTTTGATCGATTCCCGCTTGAAAGTTGTGGCGGTATCATTTGATAGCTTGCGACTATGAAAACAATATAATATCGATATTTAATGAAAAAAGGGCAACTTTTTTGATTGCCATATTTATAGCAGACAAAAACGACAAGAGTTATTGTCGCATCTGACGGAACTCAAGTCAGAAGTGACTGTGTCACTCAGAGAGAACCCACAAAACGTTTGAATTAGAAATCCAAATTGGAAAAGTAAAAGAAACAAGCGTAAGACCAGTATCATTGAAATCTCCAAGGTGCGGGAGTGTGTATTTTGCATGCATACTAACAAGGAATCTAAGGTAACCTCGATAGATTTAGTTGCGTGAAACTTTCCCTCGAATTGTTTGAACCGAAAATAGCTTAAGACTTACCCGCTGTTTGCACCACTACTTTATCCCCCTTGGTCTCAAATTCCCGGTAGAGATAATCGCAGAGATGGCAATGAAGGCCATGGGGCGCCGTATGCAGCCGCAGGAACCCGAGGTCGCAGCGACCAATAGAGCAGAACAGCGTACCATATGGGAAGAGGAAATGAGGAAGTAACTAGAGGGGAAGGGTGGGCCCTATGGTCTTAGTTTTGTGCGAATGAGGAAACAGGTCCTGGTAGTATAGGACAAACTTGGTGGGATAACCTTGCCGAGACTCATAAGAAGTATTTAAGTAGAGTTTTTAAGCCGATGGCAATCGTGTCCTGTTCGGCACAACAGCGAGGCACAGAGGAGTTCGTGAGGACGCTCCAAAGAACGCTTGTGGAGAAAGAGAGGAGTAGTGAGGGAAATGGTAGTTACTGTGAGAAAATAAATGATCAACTCCGAGAGCAGCTAGCGCCGACCGACACGGAGATGGTTGATATCAAACGGGCACACCAATCTTGTCTCACTCACCTAAGTAGCTTTCAGATCCAATATGATAAGGCCTATCAAGACACGCAACGTGCTGTTTTGGTAAGAGAGGAAACAGTGCACCAAGCAGAACAATTGAAAAAACAATGCGAGGACTTAAAGGCAGCCTTACGAGCACTCCACAGTTCCACCACGGGGCAAAGGAATAGTTCGGCAGACCATGCCAAGTGCAGGCAGCAAATTGCAAGATTGCAATCACTGTTCTCAGTTCAGAATGCGTTCAGAGATACCTTTGGCCCAATCTTAGATCAGAAAGATGGCCCCGATTAGCAGGGGCTTAATGAAACGGCCCATCGATATGTGACGAAACAGAAAGTCAGAATAGAGCCCCCCAGGTCCCGAAAATGAACATACCATCACCACCGACTGCACACGCAGCAGCCAACCCTATCTGTCCAGTCAACACGCAGCGCAGAGAAAGAAGACCAACCCGATTTCGTGTACACCACCCCAATTACCATCACCCAGTTAAGGGATGCCCGCGATAAAATTGAAACCTTTCACCCCATAACAGACCCACACCACTTTTTTGAGCGAATTCGGCAGCAGACCGTCATGTACGGTCGGGATGAGCAGGAAGAAGTAAAACTCACAGTAATGAGCATTGACGATCCTGTTAGTTCAGCCCTTCCCGACCTACAAAACGTTGGAGGAGGTAGCCTCCAAGATACGTAGACAGCCATCCTAGATGCAATTGGCTATAATAGAGGAGGTCCAGTAGAAGGACTCAACCGATATAGACAGAAAAAAGTGGAGCATTCAACAACATTTGCTGGACGCCTCTGGATACACTTCACAGCAGTATTCGGCGATTTAACATGCTCCCATTTATCTGCAGACAATATGGCCAAATGGACCGTATTTTAGACTCCCACGCCAGAGGCAGGAGAAAAACCATTAGGAAATTACGACGTCTCGAACCCGACACACATTGAAGTGTGGGTACTGAAGAGACTATCAAGAGCTTTGGAACAATTCCTACACAAAAAGACAGAGCAGGAGAAAGTAGAGGCGAACATGAACCCCGTAGGTACACACCAGAACCCCGAATGGGTGAATGAAGGTAGAAACAACAGGCAGCACCCGAAAGCGCAGGAATGCGACAATTGTGCACACGAGGGACATTACGCTCGAGAATGAATGGGCCGCAACCCCACCCCCGTAACAGCAACGGAATAAGCCCACAAATGCCTCTCCCAGGAACAATGCCAGACCTATCCACCGATACCGCGTTACCGCCCGTGCAGAAAATGTGGCCGTAAATGGCACCGATTGACGGTGTTCGAACTTCACAACTTGAGTCTGCGACACACTTTGGGACACGTCCTGAAGACCGGTAGCAGCATGCATAGTCCCGGGACACCCAGCAGAGTTCCTTTCGGACACAGGAGCGTCCCAAACCACATTAATTCCTCCACGATGTACCAGCGAGATATTTGGCCGACGACAGACCACAATCTCTCAGTGGCTTTAAAGGACACCTCATGCAGGGACACATTACGCCCCCTGTGGATATCCAAATCGGTAAAATTAGAACTAAGCACTCAGTCGTTTTGGTAGATTTACCCCAGACAGCAGAAAACATCTTGGGGCTATATTTTATGAGCTCACACAAACTTTCTTTCGACCCCGTAAATAAATGTGTGTGGAAAGTGGCTGAAGCAGCACCAGCACCCGCCACCCTCACAGTAGGAGACTACGCACACAGGATTAGCTCAGTGGGAGAGTACTGTTTTGATCCACAAACCATTACCACGGACAAAACAGTTAGGGAAGTCTTGAAGAGACGCAAAGCATATTTTGCCCAGCACAAGCATGACTGCCGTAAAATTCCAGTCATGATCACCATTACAGGTCCCGATCCTGAGCCCCAGAAACAATACGGTAATCCACAGCAATACAAGCGAGAGACAGTTTAAGTAATCCAGAGTTTATTGCATCAAGGAATGTAATTCGGTCCGTAGCCTCAATGAACAATGCCCGATTTGGCTTGTAAGGAAACCAGATGGTTCATGGCGACTGACCATCGATTATCTAGAATTAAACAAATTTTGCAGCCCCCACCGTTGCCACGAGTCCCCATAAAAACGTGGTTTGCCATAACTTATGTTTGCTTTCCGGCTAACCCCACCTGCTATTTACATGTTAAAACACTTGGTTGAAACGAAATTTTCACGGTTCTGGACATTTGCAATGGTTTTTGATCCATTCAATTGGACAAAACGTGCCAGTGCAAATTTGCGTTCACTTTCCAGGGACAGCAGTGCACGTGGACATGCCTTTCACAAGGCTTCCAGAACTCCCCCACCATTTCTCAGCAACAATTGGGAACGGATTAGCAACATTTTCCCGACCTGAATGCCTCATTCAGTACATGGACGACTTATTCCTACAGACTGACACCAAGGAAGAGCACATTTCGCTCCTTTCGGAATTACTTGGTCTCCTAAAACACATTGGACGTAAAGTCAACCCACAAAATGCCCAAATTCTCCAAGAAAAGGTGACTTATTGATTCGGACCAAGGTTCGCAGTTGACAGGCAGAGTAATGAAAACCGTCCTGAAAATTTTCGGAATTAAACAGAAGTTTCGCATTGCCTATCACCCACAGTCCAGCGGCATTGTGGAAAACATGACCGATCCATAAAGGCAACACTGAGCAAGATAGTAAAACAGCACAATGCGACATGGGACACAGTGCTTCCATTCGCACTGATGTTTATTAGAAACACGGTGTCGAGTTCGACAGGAAACACATGCCAGAACCTTATGACCGGACGACCCATGAAGGGTACCGTGTATTTATTTGGACTTGATTTGGCCAGCACCACAGTCACCGCCCTTACCCACAAAAACGTGGTACAAAAATAATGGAGAATATTAAAGCAGCACAGTTCACAGCAGCTGTTCGACTAGGCGCTAGGAGAAAGCAGAGTAAGACCTGCTTTGACAAAACAGTACAACCTGTGGAACATACAGCCGGACAGCAAGTCATGGTCTCCATGTACAATCCTACTTCATTCCTCTCCCATAAATTTGCAGGACACTACTCAATTTCCGACAAAATAAGCTCCTCAGTTTACAAGATTACGTATCCAAATGGAAAATCAGGATGGTTTCAAATATACCAGTTTATGGTTTATGGAACTCAGTGCAGCCACTCACACCAAATATCACTGGCAATGGCAGACAACGAATATCCGCCCACTGGCAACTCAATACAGCCCTCCCCCAGCCAGGACAGCACGTCCACAGACACGACCTTGACTCCGCTCCCAGAGACGAATTTCAGCCTCACACTTGATTCGGCCGCTAGCGATAGCGACAGCGATAGTGACAGCGACAGCAAAAGCTCGACGAATGCCCTTGATCTCCCGCCAAATGGAATAACATACCAGGCCCCAGTCACTACAGCCCCAGTGACACCGACCACCATATGTTCTACCCCTCAGAGATCATTTATTTGCCATTACCAGAACCTGACCCACCACCCGACCATAGCGCCACCCCTTGCCCCGACTGCCCTACAAGATAAGAAACAATAGCACTGCGACAATTCTTATTGACTTATATGAAACAACGAGATGGATCCCACATCAATCCACGCCGCTTTGGCACATAAATTCCAGTCACGAGTTTGGCAACCTGCAGATGTGATGACTCGGAATCTGACTCCCTTTACGACATTTTCGGAATGGAACCCTGAGGTGTCCAGATGATGAGAGATAGGAACCGATTGAGATTTACAGTGTCCTGTTCCCTGATTGGGCATGGCCGCTTTTTTTTCAGTTTATATTTTTATTGCTGAATGTTTCTCTATTGTACGACTTTGTGTGTCGATCTCATGTAAAATGTCTTGATGCAGTTATGACTACTTCATTGAACATAGAACATAGAACATAGAACGATACAGCGCAGTACAGGCCCTTCGGCCCTCGATGTTGCACCGACATGGAAAAAATCTAAAGGCCATCTAACCTACACTATGCCCTTATCATCCATATGCTTATCCAATAAATTTTTAAATGCCCTCAATGTTGGCGTGTTCACTACTGTTGCAGGTAGGGCATTCCACGGCCTCACCACTCTTTGCGTAAAAAACCCACCTCTGACCTCTGTCCTATATCTATTACCCCTCAATTTAAGCCTATGTCCCCTCGTGCTAGCCACCTCCATCCGCGGGAGAAGGCTCTCGCTGTCCACCCTATCTAACCCTCTGATCATTTTGTATGCCTCTATTAAGTCACCTCTTAACCTTCTTCTCTCTAACGAAAACAACCTCAAGTCCATCAGCCTTTCCTCATAAGATTTTCCCTCCATACCAGGCAACATCCTGGTAAATCTCCTCTGCACCCGTTCCAAAGCTTCCACGTCCTTCCTATAATGAGGCGACCAGAACTGTACGCAATACTCCAAATGCGGCCGTACTAGAGTTTTGTACAACTGCAACATGACCTCATGGCTCCGGAACTCAATCCCTCTACCAATAAAGGCCAACACACCATAGGCCTTCTTCACAACCCTATCAACCTGGGTGGCAACTTTCAGGGATCTATGTACATGGACACCGAGATCCCTCTGCTCATCCACACTACCAAGAATTTTACCATTAGCCAAATATTCCACATTTCTGTTATTCTTTCCAAAGTGAATCACCTCACACTTCTCCACATTAAACTCCATTTGCCACCTCTCAGCCCAGCTCTGCAGCTTATCTATGTCCCTCTGTAACCTGCAACATCCTTCCGCACTGTCTACAACTCCACCGACTTTAGTGTCGTCTGCAAATCTACTCACCCATCCTTCTGCGCCCTCCTCTAGGTCATTTATAAAAATGACAAACAGCAACGGCCCCAGAACAGATCCTTGTGGTACGCCACTCGTAACTGAACTCCATTCTGAACATTTCCCATCAACTACCACTCTCTGTCTTCTTTCAACTAGCCAATTTCTGATCCACATCTCTAAATCACCCACAATCCCCAGCCTCCGTATTTTCTGCAATAGCCGACCGTGGGGAACCTTATCAAACGCTTTACTGAAATCCATATACACCACATCAACTGTTCTACCCTCGTCTACCTGTTCAGTCACCTTCTCAAAGAACTCGATAAGGTTTGTGAGGCATGACCTACCCTTCACAAAACCATGCTGACTGTCCCTAATCATATTATTCCTATCTAGATGATTATAAATCGTATCTTTTATAATCCTCTCCAAGACTTTACCCACCACAGACGTTAGGCTCACCGGCCTATAGTTACCGGGGTTATCTCTACTCCCCTTCTTGAACAAAGGGACCACATTTGCTATCCTCCAGTCCTCTGGCACTATTCCTGTAGCCAATGATGACCTAAAAATCAAAGCCAAAGGCTCAGCAATCTCTTCCCTGGCTTCCCAGAGAATCCTAGGATAAATCCCATCCGGCCCCGGGGACTTATCTATTTTCACCTTGTCCAGAATTGCCAACACTTCTTCCCTACGCACCTCAATGCCATCTATTCTAATAGCCTGGGTCTCAGCATTCTCCTCCACAATATTATCTTTTTCTTGAGTGAATACTGACGAAAAGTATTCATTTAGTATTTCGCTTATCTCCTCAGCCTCCACACACAACTTCCCACCACTGTCCTTGACTGGCCCTACTCTTACCCTAGTCATTCTTTTATCCCTGACATACCTATAGAAAGCTTTTGGGTTTTCCTTGATCCTACCTGCCAAAGACTTCTCATGTCCCCTCCTTGCTCGTCTCAGCTCTCTCTTTAGATCCTTCCTCGCTTCCTTGTAACTATCAAGCGCCCCAACTGAAACTTCATGCCTCATCTTCACATAGGCCTCCTGCTTCCTCTTAACAAGAGATTCCACTTCTTTGGTAAACCACGGTTCCCTCGCTCGACCCCTTCCTCCCTGCCTGACTGGTACGTACTTATCAAGAACATGCAATAGCTGTTCCTTGAACAAGCTCCACATATCCAGTGTGCCCAACCCTTGCAGCCTACTTCTCCAACCAACACATCCTAAGTCATGTCTAATGGCATCATAATTGCCCTTCCCCCAGCTATAACTCTTGCCCTGCGGGGTATACTTATCCCTTTCCATCACTAACGTAAAGGTCACCGAATTGTGGTCACTGTTTCCAAAGTGCTCACCTACCTCCAGATCTAACACCTGGCCTGGTTCATTACCCAAAACCAAATCCAATGTGGCCTCGCCTCTTGACACCACATGATAGTTAAAGGAAGGAGTTTGTCGCAAGTCCATAAATATACAAATTGTTAACGTAAGGCCACCTGGACAGTGGAGTTACGGCACTTATGCCCGCCCTGCCAGAGGACCCCCTATGTATTTTTTCAGCCAAGCACGGGTAGGGGGACAACGGCAGTGATCACCGCCCGACTCGGCTCGTTCCGAAATTTTCCATTCGGAAAATTCTTTTCAAATCTCTTTCGTCGTTCTTTCAAAAATGTGGTTTGCCATAACTTATGTTTGCTTTCCGGCGACCCTACGGTTGCTAACCCCACCTGCTATTTACATGTTAAACCACTTGGTTGAAACGAATTTGCACTGGGCGGAGAAATTGTCCGCCCACTCAGCCCACCAAACACAGGCTGCGAGAGTGATCGCACTGTGACAGAATTTCTTTTCCGGATGTCTTGCTACCAAATGGATGTTTTTTAAAAAATGAGGGAGTCACATATAGTGTCAATTCTAAATGGTAAATTGACGGTAAGGAGAAACAGACAGGCACACGACATATCAAACAACAAGATAATAACAGATATTATGACTGTATCCCCAGGAAGATAAGAATATACCAGGAGACTGAGGAAGACAAAGAAAAAATGATGACGGACCTGAAGGCCTGCACCATGATCGTCGTTGGATCACTACAGTGTCGCGCGTTATATGCCCCTATAACCTTCCCCACACAGGCCCTAAACATGACCACCCAACACGATACCCCTAGCCCGTACACTACACCACACATAGAACAGCTACTGATACCCCCACAGGGTGTGACAATATCATGAAGTGGTATTCCCTTTCTTACACGGTAGAAGCCCTGCTGATTATCGCGATACTTTGCAGTGTCTTCCACACAGATTTCGGAAATGGCGAAGGAGAGCCTCCCGCTCCCGTGTACACACTCAGAGCCCCTTGCCTCAGACTTCAACAGACCACACACTCTTTTTTAACCCTTTTTCTCCTTAGTAAATTCCGCAGTTTTGAATAAAATTACTTTCTCTGTAAATTGACATAAGTGCTAAGTAGAAATGTGATGCTGCTATTGTTTATTTTGTACTGTAACAGAAGTTCCCTTTGATTATTAGATGGGAGCCTAAGTGTTTTTTTTAGCTAAGGACAGTTAGAGGTTCCCCTTTTTGTGTGAATAAATTAAACCATATGATTGAATGTTATAGTGCCCCCTTAGAGTTGTTATCGATTTTTTTTGTATTAAGAAAAGCATAGGTATATGTTGCGACCCATCGGACAGATTAGGATAGAACATTTCCTTGATTGAAGCAACCCGGCATACCAGAGAATAGGAGAAGATTCAGTTGTGTTATCCATCACGCTTCGCGTTTCAGATCAAGAGGATGGACTGTAGCCATTGGGAAGGCCACTGAAGACAAGAAACGTGGACGTTCGCAAAGCCTAATCGGAAATGTGGACAATGAAAGATTCAGGCAGGCAAGGAGCCTGGATGTATATTTTTGAGAAAGAATCCAGACAGCATCGAAACCCCCAACCGATTAGCATTCTGATGGCCCATCTCAGTAAGACAAAGCATTGATACTCTGGCAAATGATACAAGTCCAAACATTTTGAAGCCACTCCCTTTACTCGGGAAGCATAAACAACAGGGTCAATGACCGTTTAGGACAGTCCCAGCCATCAAGGCACCCGCCCCTTCATTGGTTCAGATCGAAGACAGTGATCGAGAACTGCCCAATTAATGGGCTCCAAACCGAATGTCCGCCCAAAAGAAAGCCAAACTCCCCAAGGATAAAGAGAGACACTGTCATGTGTTCGACATCTTTTGGACCTAGCGCTCTGGCAACGGCCATCTCCAATTGCAGCACCGCCAGAAGCAAGTTCAAGCTCAACACCCGCAACCAGACGGATGAGCCCAGCTGAACAGCAGTTACTTCTCCAGACCTAGTAGATCCAGATTCGAACAAAGGCCACTGTTCGGGTGACCTAAGTCGGGTGCCTGAAGTTAAGCACAGGTTGTCATAGTTGTTAGGTGTAGTTTGCCTGGTAGTGTTACTGTTGCATGTTAGTCATGTGTGTAAATAAAGTATCATTCATCTTAACTAACTAACTGGTGTTTCGCTCTTTCATCGATACCCGTTTGAACCTTGTGGCGGGATAATTTGATACCTGGCGACTCTGAAAACAATATAATATCGATATCTAAAGAAAGAAGGGCAACCATATTGATTTCCCTATTTATAGCAGGTAAAATAGGCAACAGTGCTGCTTGTCTACACTCTGAGTGCTACTTGGCTGTACTGTATGTGCTGCTTCTCTGCACTGTGAGTGCTGCTTGTCTGCTGGTCTGCACGGTGAGTGCTTCTGGTCTGCACTGAGACTGATGCTTGTCTGCAACTTGGTTAAATGAGGGCGCTTTGGAGTTGGGTGGAAACTGGACGTCGAAGGGGCGCTTTATAAGGCGGTGACTGGAAATTAATCTTAGCATCAGGTCTTAAATAGGGTTATCAAAGATGCTCTTTCTGGTGCTCGCATTCCTGAAACGGGAGTCAGCTGAGTTACACGCAACTGTAGATATTAAATTGTGTACCTGGTTTAATCCGGTTTCGAAAGCATTGAAATTTGAGGCCTATGAACAAGGAGACCGCTCAGTGCTCTTTGTCTGCACTGTTTGGCTGGATAAAAGTGATCTGGAGAAGGGTGAAAACAGGGAGTCTGGTGACACAGGACGAAGGTGAAACAGATACATCGTGAGCAGAGCTGAGCGAGATATTCTGGAACAGAGGCCTGGGAAGGTAAGTGGCTTCACTATTTCACTGACTGAATGATCCGATGTGGTACACAAATCAAAGTGGCATCACCGAAAGGCTGTAATATGATTGGCTGATCAGGAATCTGTGCAACCTTAAAAACACTTGCACTTTAAATTTAGCATTTTACATTCACAGTAGAAATCTGGTGCAAGGAATCATGCAGTTCACTGCAACTTATTTTTATTTTATATATATATATATTTTTGAATAAAAATCGCTAATTTAGGACAGAATGAAAAATAATGCCCTGATTGTCCTGAAGGTCTCCATAGAAGGCACCTGGTGTAAAGTGATTGATTCTTTTTTGCTGAGGCTGAAAGTCTATCAGAGCTGAATAGAATCTTAAATTTCAAAAGTGTGAAAGGTTATCGGTGGTGAACAGCTACGTGTGGTCATATTCCAACCAATCACCCAAGATCTCACTTAATGTCGAATCAGGCTTGATGGGCCCAGTTGACGACTGCTGCCCAAAAGTCACATTTTCAGGGTTGTATTGGAAATTTTGGCCGATATCTAATGGTGGCGCTTCATTTGAGTTGCCTCCGACGATATAGTGTCAACTAACAATGCAAAGCTAAAATGATGGTAAAACTCAGCAAACCATGCAGCACATGTTTGGCGAGAGAGATTTTTAAAAAAGAGTCAGTAAATGTTTCGGGCCCAGATGAATCTTTTCATTTCAGATTTCCAATGTCCTTTGCTCCAATTCTAACATTATTTCGTTTCATTTGTTCCACTGTTGCTAATTGGGTGGCTATCGATAGATTATACTGGAAATTAATATTGATGGACAACATGGGTGTCAACTGACTGGTTAACATCAGCATGACAGCATTTGGATTGTTTGATATTGAAACGGAAGGAAATAACTCAAATCGATGTGACATGAAGTGCAACCATCACTTTTTCGCTGGGTGGGATGGAATCACCAACTTTTCAGTTAGCAACCGTACGCACGGACTAATAACGCCAGAGCGATGTCAAGCCTTGATGACTCTTTGTCAAAGCACGAAGACTGCACGAACGTCCTTATCTCTGTCAAGAACTCGCCTCCAGCCTTCTATGTACGAGCCATTTATTGTATTTCCTGCTTCCAGATAGTCAGAATGAAACAAATATTAATCTGCATTTTGTGATGTGTGGAAAGAACAATCTTCTCATTTTCCAAATATTATTTAATATGCCAAATCATCTTAGACAAGGGAAAGGTGCCTTGACTCTCTATGCTCAGTCGGGCAGCTCGCCCTCATTCTCCTCTGATTCAGTTTCTCAATGTGTTTCTCAACTTTCACAAAAATGGGGTTTGAGTGTCCTGTGTCGCTCAGTTTACATTTTCTCCACTGCCAGCCTTGATCTATTGTCCATAACGTTGCACTCTATCCTCAATGGCTCAAGACAACGAATTACAGAATTTCCTGATATGGAGACACAATCAGGAGCAAAATTATTTTCTTACAGATGAAGACGTTTAAGCGGACATTTGATTGAGGCGCTGAAACATTTTTGGGTTAGTCGCCGAAGAAGCTGATAGTGGAAATTGGGAGAGATGTCTTTACTTTCAAATAGACAAGTACTAGAGAATTATGTTTTAAGATAACAGTTAAAATATACATCGGAACCGATTAGGTGAGCTGAGGCGAGTCACGGATTCAAAACAGTTTATATTCTGGAGCATAAAACAGGGCAGAAGAATGCGTTCGGTTGTGCAATCGATTTTATCACGAACTAAACAGATATATGTTTGATTTTATAATACATTAATTTCGGAGAAAACACAGCAAGATAATTGCTGCCGTGATTTGGATTTGAACCTAGGTTGCTGCGGCCACAACGCAGAATATTCATCAATGTATGATCACGGCGCCACATATATACCACCGATGAAATTGGAAAAAATAACTGTGTACTTGGAAAACTATGTTAGTTAGTTAGAATCAATCATAATCGCACACTTTATGACTGCCTAATAACATCTTCAGGAGATTTACGGTTTGGATAACTTAACCTTGATTCCATAATAATATTACTGCAACAAGTATTTAATATTGCAGGTGTGCGCAAAGTTTTGTAAAAAAAATCCAGTTAGCAGTTTGTAACTCTCAACCTCGTTCTCTAACCGTCTTGCTCCCTAACCCTCTGTCTCTCTCACTCTCTTTATCCTTCCCTATATTTCTCTCTCACAATCATTCTCTCTCACCCTCTTTCTCACTCACCGCATTTCACTCTCGCTGTATTCCTCTCTCACTTTATTTCTATATTTCCGTCTTTCACATCACCGTTTTTCACTCCCATCGTCTTTATTCTCACTGTCTTTCTCCCTCACCCGCTACCTCTCTCACTCTCTTTATCTTCCAATATTTTTGTCTCTCACTCTCGTTCTCTCTCACAATCTGTCTCTTTCATCACCTTATCTTCAATTAGCACACATCACAAATCTCCACGTCCTCTCTTTCTCCCCATCTCAAACATTCTGCCTCCAATTTTAGGTTTATGTATCAGATGCAGGGTCAGTATTAGTGAGATTCGATGAACGAGGTTTCTCACGTCAGTGTGTTTTTTGCTGCTTTATTAGGTGTATCTCCAGCAGCGTCAGAATTATCTGAGGAGTTCCAATGTTTCAAAACGTTGCCTTAGGTAGCGCTGCTGCATCAGATGATAGAGTTGGAATCATTTAAGCCACAGAATTTACAGTGCTGAAGCAGGCCATTCGGCTCTTCTTGTCTGCACCGGCTCATCACCCGACCTAAGCAAACACGTCCAACCTATACCCATCAGCCAGTCACCCCATCTAACCTTTTGGGACACTGAGGGAAATTTAGCATGGCGAATCCACCTATCCTGCATATTTGGACTGTGGGAGGAAACCGGAGCACCCGCAGGAAACCAATTCTGATACGGGTAGAACGTGCACCCTCCACACAGGCAGTGACCCAAGTCGAGAATAGAACCTGGGACCTGGGAAGCAACACTGCTTCCATGGACTTTAAATAGTTCCAGATTTTCTAGTATTTCAAATTTGCTATTAAAATTCACTTAAATCTCAGAACCTAATGTTCACCGATAAAGAGGCAACTACATCTCAATGAGTAGCAAGATCACCCGGAGACACACACTAACACATGTAACTGAACGTCTGAATGGTCACAGTTAAACAGGCAGCTACGCACAGAGTGCAGTAGAACCAACCCGAGAAACACATAGACAATTGGAACTGATACACTGAATGGTCACAGTAAAAGAGGCAGCCACATACCGGAGTGCAGTGGAACCACCCAGAGTGCAGTGAAACCACCCAGAGAAACACATTGACAATTAGAACTATAACACTGAATGGTTACAGTTAAATAGGCAGCAACATACCGCATTGCAGTAGAACCACACAGAGAAATACACTGACAATTGGAGAAGAATCACTAAATAGTCACTGTTAAAGAGACAGACAATTGTAATTGAATCACTGAATGTTCACGGTCGAGTGACGGATATCACTGCAACAATTTGAGATCTAGAGATAGGACTCATGGTGTTTGAGTGGACAGCATCCTTTCTGTTATTGTTCGTTCACAATGTGATCAACACAGCCCAGTATTTCGAACGTAGTCACGCACTCAAAAAACATTGTTTTCCAAACAGACATCGTAATCTGTTTGTTCATATCTTTGAATTATACGTTTAACAATGTTGCAACCTCAATAACCCTGAGGTGATTCCACAGGATATAAATTAAAGGCTTTGGAAATATATAACCTGTGTTTATGACAGGGGCACGACCAACAGCACGAAGGGGCACATCACTTCACAGTTAACATGCTTCTTCCAATTCAAATCGCTGAGAAAATATTCTACACAATTCTTGCTATTGTTGGTGTTCCTGGTAAGTGACTATCGCCATTCAAGTTGTGTAAATCTGTGTGTGAGCGGCTCTCTGACTTTAAACTGTTACTGAAAATGTTCAATGCTGATCTCTTGCATTGGTGTTATACAAACGGTGTAATACACTTCGTCAAATATATTTAAACGTGTCGATTGTTTGAATACCCGTCATCAACTGACTACAAACCTCTCTTTGTAACTCAATGATCGATGATCAATGAAGTTATTGCATTTAGTGTAATCTTGTTGAATGTTAGATTGGATCTGGATGAACGCAATCTCTCTGATGGAAGGTTTATGACAAAATATTTTTAAAAAATCTTTTAGTAGTGGCTTCATTCTAGGGAGATATCACTCTCAGTGTATTAACTGTGCAATAGATTGAAAAAAATGAAGACTGTCTGCGTTTTGAAGGTGGTTGACATTTATTGTGTGAAGTTAAATGTCTCAATACCTCTGTTTTCTATTAAACTGCGCCAACAGCAACATATATCATCGAAAGTCCGCTATTTAAAAAAACAGTGCAGTATTCACATAAGGTTTGTGATATCCTTCTCATTTCTATCAATATAGAAATTAAATCCAATGTTAGTTCACTTTTTATGTGTAATTTTAAACTGAGTTGCTGCTTCAAACGAATTGTGTGTGTGTTCGGCTGAATCCAGACACCCCTCCCGTCTATTCAGACACTTGTTTTCCATAAAGTGATTGGGAGACTTAGTGTTCTGATCAAAATGCAGTAGCAGAGACTGCACTGCCGAAAAGTTAACATCACATTGAAATACCACTTGCAAGTTTATAATTGATGATTAATCTGTTTCTGTATTTGGCTGTATTTTTGTTCTTTATTCAGTGTCACTCCAAACATGGTTCTGTCTATAAATTCAGTAATTATCGTTCTGCTTCCGATTCCATAATGATGACATAAATGGTGAAGGAGAGTGATCCCAGTGCTGATCTTTGTGGAACACTACTTACCACCTTCCACCAATCAGGTTAAATCACTTTAACTCCTCTTCCTGTTTTAGAACATTGAAAGATACAGCACAGAACAGGCCCTTCAGCTAACGATGTTGTGCCGAAGTTTTGTCCTAGATTAAGAACAAATTAATCTACACCCTAACATTCTACCGTAGCTATCGAACAGACGCTTGAAGGTCCCTAATGTTTCCGACTCAAGTACTTCCACAGACAGTGCATTCCATGCCCACACTACTCTCCGGGTAAAGAACCTACCTCTGACATCCCCCCTATATCTTTCATCATTCACCTTAAATTTATATTCCCTTGTAATGATTTGTTCCACACAGGGAAAAAGTCTCTGACTATCTACTCTATCTATTTCCCTGATTATTTTATAAACATCTATCAAATCGCCCTTCATCCTGCTTCCTGCTCCGTTCTAATAAGAAAATGTCTCGCACCCTCAGTCTTTCCTCATAAGACCTACTCTCAATTCCAGGCAACATCTTGGTAAGTCTCCTTTGCACCTTTTCCAAAGCTTCCACATCTTTCCCAAAATGAGGCGACCAGAACTTAACACAGTACTCCCAATGTGGCCGTACCAAGGTATTGGACTCCTGCATCATCACCGCACGGCTCTTAAATTCAATTCCTTTGTTAATGAACGCTAGCACACCATAGGCCTTCTTCACAGCTCTATCGACTTGAGTGGGAACTTTAAATGATCTATGAACATAGACCCCAAAATCTCTCTGCTCCTCCACATTGCAAAGAACCCTCCCGTTAATCCTGTATTCAGCATTCATATTTGTCCTTTCAAAATGGACAACCTCACACTTTTCAGGGTTAAACTCCATGTGCCACTCCTAAGATCAAATCTGCATCGTTTCTTTGTCCCTTTGCAGGTGTCAACAGCCCTCCTCACTATCCACAATCTTCGTATCATCGATAAATATACGGATCCACCCTTCAACACCCTCATCTAAGTCATTAATGAAAATCAAAAACAGCAGAGGACACAGCAGAGGGCAGCACGGTAGCATTGTGGATAGCAAAATTGCTTCACAGCTCCAGGGTCCCAGGTTCGATTTCGGCTTGGGTCACTCTCTGTGCGGATTCTGCACATCCTCCCCGTGTGTGCGTGAGTTTCCTCCGGGTGCTCCGGTTTCCCCCCACAGTCCAAAGATGTGCCGGTTAGGTGGATTGTCCGTGATAAATTGCCCTTAGTGTCTAAAATTGCCCTTAGTGTTGGGTGGGGTTACTGGGTTATGGTGATAGGGTGGAGGTGTTGACCTTGGATAGGGTGCTCTTTCCAAGAGCCGGTGCTGACTCGATAGGCCGAATGTCCTCCTTCTGCACTGGTGTCTTTAAAGATGCTCAGAAATCCAATCGCTCAGAACTCTTTCCATTACTTTGCCCACCACCGAAGTAATTCCCAAGGGTATCCCTATTCCCTTTTTTTGAACAGGGGCACGACATTCGCCACTCTCCAATCCCCTGGTACAATCACTGTTGACAGTGAGGACGAAAAGATCATTGACAACGGCACTGCAATTTAATCTCTTGATTCCCAAAGAATCACAGAACATAGAACATAGAGAAATGCAGTACAGAACAGGCCCTTCGGCCCACGATGTTGTCCTAGTTTAATCATAGTGTCCAAAATTCTGTGATAATCTAAGGGCAATTCATCCTGCCTAATCCACCCAACCTGCACATCTTTGGACTGTGGGAGGAAACCAGAATACCCGGAGTAAACCCACGCACACACGGTGAGGATGTGCAGACTCCACACAGACAGTGGCCCAAGGCGGAATCGAACCTGGGGCCCTGGAGCTGTGAACAAATTGTGCTATCCACAATGCTACCGTGCTGCCCTTAAGAACAAATTAACCTACACTCTATTATTCTACATTTTTTAGATAAATGTTTTTATTAGGTTTTCCATTATTCTACCATAATCCATGTACCTATCCAATAGTCGTTTGAAGGTCCCTAATGTTTCCGACTCAACTACTTCCACAGGCAGTGCATTCCATGCCCCCACTACTCTCTGGGTAAAGAACCTACCTCTGGCATCTCCCCTATATCTTCCACCATTCACCTTAAATTTATATCCCCTTGTAATGGTTTGTTGCACTCGGGGAAAAGTCTCTGACTGCCTACTCTCTATTCCCCTGATCATCTTATAAACGTCGATCAAGTCGCCTCTCATCCTTCTCCGTTCTAATGAGAAGAGGCCTGGCACCCTCAACCTTTCCAAGTAAGACCTACTCTCCATTTAAGGCAACATCCTGGTAAATCTCCTTTGCACCTTTTCAAAATCTTCCACATCCTTACTAAAATGAGGTGCTCCTCGGATATATCACGTCAGGCCCGGGGGACTTGTCTATCGTCAAGTTTTTCAAAATGCTGAACACATCTTCCTTCCTAACAATTATCTCCTCGAGCTTACCAATCTGCTGCTCGCTATCCGCTCCAATAATATGGCCTCTCTCATTAGAAAATACTGAAGAAAAGTACTCGTTCAGGACCTCTCCTATCTCTTCAGATTCAAGACACAATCTCCCGTTACTGTCCTTGATCGGACCTACCCTCGCTCTAGTCATTCTGATATTTCTCTCATATGTGTAAAAGGCCTTGGGGGTTTCCTTGATCCTACCAACCAAAGAGGTTTCATGCCCTCTCTTAGCTCTTCTAATCCCTTTCTTCACTGCCCATCTTGTACCCGTTCAGCG
The DNA here is from genome assembly GCF_902713615.1 of Scyliorhinus canicula. Classification (NCBI taxonomy): domain Eukaryota; kingdom Metazoa; phylum Chordata; class Chondrichthyes; order Carcharhiniformes; family Scyliorhinidae; genus Scyliorhinus; species Scyliorhinus canicula. Next base: position 14,905,856 of record NC_052171.1, on the reverse strand, counting down.
CCCTGTCTGAGCCTTGTTTCCTCAGACTTACATAAGTTTCCTTCTTCCTCTTAACAAGACATTCAACCTCTCCTGTCAACCATAGTACTCTCACTCGACCATCTCTTCCCTGCCTGACAGGGACATACATATTAAGGACACATAGTATATGTTCCTTGAACAAGTTCCACATTTGAATTGTGTCATTCCCTGGGAGCCTATGTTCCCAACTTATGCACTTCAGTTATTGTCTGACAGCATCCTGTTTACCCATCCCCCAATTGTAAGCCTTGCCTTCTTGCACACACATATCGCTCTCCATTACTAAAGTGAAATTAATAAGTCTGACAACACCAGGTCGAAGTCCAACAGGTTTGTTCCCAACACGATCTTTCGGAGCACTGCTCCTTCCTCAGGTGAAGAAGGAGCTCCTGGAAAAGAAGCGAGCACTTTTCCAGGAGACACATCCGGAGTGAGACTCATACAGAGTGGGAGATTTAAACTTGGTAATTTGGTGCAGTGAGGTAAATCAGCAAAGGTAAGTGGAAAATCTAATTCTGCTGTTTTTCAGTTAAAAGTGCAGTGTGGAGCTTAGTGTCTGATTGGTTGAAGCTGCCCCCACCCTAATTGCTGAGAGGCAGTTATCTGTCAATCACCTGAGGCCTGTTGAGGCCTGTTTAGGGGAACATTGTATTATTCTCTTTGAAGTTTAGGTTTTTTTTTTGAGTCATCGGTTAGCTGAGGTCTGTATAAAAGACAGACAGAGAGCGCACACAGTAAGCGAGCACTTTTCCAGGAGACACATCCGGAGTGAGACTCATACAGTGGGAGATTTAAACTTGGTAATTTGGTGCAGTGAGGTAATTCGGTGCAGAGTGTGAGGAGGTGCTTTTTAACCCTGGTAAGTGACTGGTAAGTAGTCTCTCTTTTTCTTTTCATTGTCTAATTTATTTATTTTTATTTTGAAATTCTAGTTGTTTAAGTTTACCAAGGGTTTAAGACATGGCAGGAGATCCCAGACCCGTGTCATGCTCCTCGTGTGCAATGTGGGAGCTCAGGGACACGTCCACTGTCCCTGGCTCCTTCACGTGCAAGAAGTGTGTTCAGTTGCAGCTCTTGTTAGACCGCTTGACGGCTCTGGAGCTGTGGATGGACTCACTTTGGAGCATCCGCGATGCTGAGGAGGTCGTGGATAGCACGTTTAGCGAGTTGGTCACACCGCAGGTGAAGGTTAGTGAGGGAGATAGAAAATGGGTGACCAAAAGAAAGAGCAAAAGTAGGAAGGCAGTGCAGGTGTACCCTGCGGTCATCTCCCTGCAAAACAGATATACCGCTTTGGATACTGTTGAGGGAGATGGCTCACCAGGGGAAGGCAGCAGCAGCCAGGTTCATGGCACCGTGGCTGGCTCTGCTGCACAGCAGGGCAGGAAGAAAAATGGCAGGGCTATAGTCATAGGGGACTCGATCGTAAGGGGAATAGACAGGCGGTTCTGTGGACGCAATAGAGACTCCAGGATGGTATGTTGCCTCCCTGGTGCAAGGGTCAAGGATGTCTCGGAGCGGCTGCAGGACATTCTTGGGGGGGAGGGTGAACAGCCAGCTGTCGTGGTGCACATAGGCACCAACGATATAGGTAAAAAACGGGATGAGGTCCTACAAGCGGAATTCAGGGAGTTAGGAGTTAAACTAAAAAGTAGGACCTCAAAGGTAGTAATCTCAGGATTGCTACCAGTGCCACGAGCTAGTCGGAGTAGGAATGTCAGGATAGATAGGATGAATGCGTGGCTCGAGAGATGGTGCAAGAGGGAGGGATTCAAATTCCTGGGGCATTGGGACCGGTTCTGGGGGAGGTGGGACCAGTACAAACCGGACGGTCTGCACTTGGGCAGGACTGGAACCGATGTCCTAGGGGGGGGGGGGTGTTTTCTAGAGCTGTTGGGGAGGGTTTAAACTAATGTGGCAGGGGGATGGGAACCAATGCTGGAAGTCGGAAGGTAGTAAAACAGGGACAGAAACAAAAGGAAGGAAGGGGAAAAGTGCAAGGCAGAGAAGACATAGTCAGAAATCCATAAGGGCGACAGTACAAGGTACAGTGACTGAGGGGAGCACAGTGAATAGGCCCAGTAATAACAAAGGGAATAAAACTGGAGATGTTAAGATTCAAAACAGAGGTAAAAAAACCAACATAAGTGTACTTTACCTGAATGCTCGTAGTATTCGGAATAAAGTAAATGAGTTGGTGGCACAAATCATCGTAAATGACTATGATTTAGTGGCCATTACTGAAACATGGTTAAAGGATGGTCACGACTGGGAGTTAAATATCCGAGGGTATCAAACTATTCGGAAGGACAGAGTGGATGGTAAGGGAGGTGGTGTTGCTCTGTTATTTAAGGATGACATCCGGGCAATAGTAAGGGATGATATCGGTGCTATGGAGGATAAGGTTGAATCCATTTGGGTGGAAATCAGGAATAGTAAGGCGAAAAAGTCACTGATAGGAGTAGTCTATCGGCCACCAAATAGTAACGAGATGGTGGGGCAGGCAATAAACAAAGAAATAACTGATGCATGTTGAAATGGTACAGCAGTTATCATGGGGGATTTTAATCTACATGTCGATTGGTTTAACCAGGTCGGTCAAGGCAACCGTGAGGAGGAGTTTAGAGAATGTATCCGCGATAGTTTCCTAGAACAGTATGTAATGGAACCTACGAGGGAACAAGCGGTCCTAGATCTTGTCCTGTGTAATGAGACAGGATTGATTCATGATCTCATAGTTAGGGATCCTCTCGGAAGGAGCGATCACAATATGGTGGAATTTAAAATACAGATGGAGGGTGAGAAAGTAAAATCAAATACTAGTGTTTTGTGTTTAAACAAAGGAGATTACAAGGGGATGAGAGAAGAACTAGCGAAGGTAGACTGGGAGCTAAGACTTTATGGTGGAACAGTTGAGGAACAGTGGAGAACCTTCCAAGCGATTTTTCACAGTGCTCAGCAAAGGTTTATACCAACAAAAAGGAAGGACGGAATAAAGAGGGAAAATCGACCGTGGATATCTAAGGAAATAAGGGAGAGTATCAAATTGAAGGAAAAAGCATATAAAGTGGCAAAGATTGCTGGGAGATTAGAGGACTGGGAAATCTTTAGGGGGCAACAGAAAGCTACTAAAAAAGCTATAAAGGAGAGTAAGATAGGGTATGAGAGTAAACTTGTTCAGAATATAAAAACAGACAGTAAAAGTTTTTACAAATATATAAGACAAAAAAGAGTGGCTAAGGTAAATATTGGTCCTTTAGAGGATGAGAAGGGAGTTTTAATAATGGGAAATGAGGAAATGGCTGAGGAACTGAACAGGTTTTTTGGGTCGGTCTTCACAGTGGAAGACACAAATAACATGCCAGCGACTGATAGAAATGAGGCTATGACAGGTGAGGACCTTGAGAGGATTGTTATCACGAAGGAGGGAGTGATGGGCAAGCTAATGGGGCTAAAGGTAGACAAGTCTCCTGGCCCTGATGGAATGCATCCCAGAGTGCTAAAAGAGATGGCTAGGGAAATTGCAGATGCACTAGTGATAATTTACCGAAATTCACTAGACTCTGGGGTGGTCCCGGTGGATTGGAAATTAGCAAACGCGACGCCACTGTTTAAAAAAGGAGGTAGGCAGAAAGCAGGAAATTATAGACCAGTGAGTTTAACTTCGGTAATAGGGAAGATGCTGGAATCTATCATCAAGGAAGAAATTGCGAGGCATCTGGATAGAAATTGTCCCATTGGGCAGACGCAGCATGGGTTCGTTAAAGGCAAGTCATGCCTAACTAATTTAGTGGAATTTTTTGAGGACATTACTAGTGCAGTAGATAACGGGGAGCCAATGGATGTGGTATATCTGGATTTCCAGAAAGCCTTTGACAAGGTGCCACACAAAAGGTTGCTGCATAAGATAAAGATGCATGGCATTAAGGGTAAAGTAGTAGCATGGATAGAGGATTGGTTAATTAATAGAAAGCAAAGAGTTGGGATTCTCTGGTTGGCAATCAGTAGCTAGTGGTGTCCCTCAGGGATCCGTGTTGGGCCCACAATTGTTCACAATTTACATTGATGATTTGGAGTTGGGGACCAAGGGCAATGTGTCCAAGTTTGCAGATGACACTAAGATGAGTGGTAAAGCGAAAAGTGCAGAGGATACTGGAAGTCTGCAGAGGGATTTGGATATGTTAAGTGAATGGGCTCGGGTCTGGCAGATGGAATACAATGTTGACAAATGTGAGGTTATCCATTTTGGTAGGAATAACAGCAAACGGGATTATTATTTAAACGATAAAATATTAAAGAATGCCGCTGTTCAGAGAGACTTGGGTGTGCTAGTGCATGAGTCACAGAAGGTTGGTTTACAAGTGCAACAGGTGATTAAGAAGGCAAATGGAATTTTGTCCTTCATTGCTAGAGGGATGGAGTTTAAGACTAGGGAGGTTATGTTGCAATTGTATAAGGTGTTAGTGCGGCCACACCTGGAGTATTGTGTTCAGTTTTGGTCTCCTTACTTGAGAAAGGACGTACTGGCGCTGGAGGGTGTGCAGAGGAGATTCACTAGGTTAATACCAGAGCTGAAGGGGTTGGATTATGAGGAGAGGTTGAGTAGACTGGGACTGTACTCGTTGGAATTTAGAAGGATGAGGGGGGATCTTATAGGAACATTTAAAATTATGAAGGGAATAGATAGGATAGATGCGGGCAGGTTGTTTCCACTGGCGGGTGACAGCAGAACTAAGGGGCATAGCCTCAAAATAAGGGGAAGTAGATTTAGGACTGAGTTTAGGAGGAACTTCTTCACCCAAAGGGTTGTGAATCTATGGAATTCCTTGCCCAGTGAAGCAGTTGAGGCTCCTTCATTACATGTTTTTAAGGTAAAGATAGATAGTTTTTTGAAGAATAAAGGGATTAAGGGTTGTGGTGTTCGGGCCGGAAAGTGGAGCTGAGTCCACAAAAGATCAGCCATGATCTAATTGAATGGCGGAGCAGGCTCGAGGGGCCAGATGGCCTACTCCTGCTCCTAGTTCTTATGTTCTTATGTTCTTATGAAAGCTCGTGTTTGGAACAAACCGGTTGGACTTTAACCTGGTGTTGTAAGGCTTCTTACTGAGCTCACCCCAGTCCAACGCCGGCATCTCTACATTAAAGTGAAAGTCACAGAATTGTGGTCACTATCTACAAAATGCTCCCCCACGAACAAATCTATCACTTGCCCTGGTTCATTCCCAAATACCAAATCCAATATGGCATCCCCTCTGGTCGGACAATCTACAAACTGTGTTAGAAAAGCTCCCTGGACAAACTGCACAAACACGACCATCCAAACTATTTGATCTAAAGACTTTCCACTCAATATTTGGGAAGTTGAAGTCACCTATGACTACTACCCTGTGACTTCTGCACCTTTCCGAAATTTGTTTCCCAATCTGTCCCTCCACATCTGTGCTGCTATTGGGCGTGGGCGGGGGAGGGGGGTATAGAAAACTCCCAACAAAGTCACTACTCCTTTCCTATTTCTGACTTGAACCCATACTACTTCAGTCGGCAGATCCTCCTCAAACTGACTTTCTACAGCTGTTATACTATCTCTAATTAACAATGCAACCACCCACCTCTTTTATCAACCCCCCTTACTCTTCTTGAAACATCTATAACCAGGAACCTCCAACAACCATTTCTGCCCCTCTTCTATGCAAGTTTACGTGATGGCCACCACATCGTAGTCCCAAGTACCGATCCATGCCTTAAATTCACCCACCTCATTCCTGATGCATCTTGCGTTGAAGTATACTCACTTCAACCCATCTCCGTGCCTGCAAGTATTCTCCTTTGTCAGTGTTACGTCCCCCACATCCTCACTGCACGCTTTGACGTCCTGGACATCGGCTACCTTAGTTGCTGGAATACAATTCCGGTTCCCATTCCCCTGCCAAATACGTTGAAACCCTCCCGCTGAGTACTAAAAAAACCCCCTCCCAGGACATTGGTGCCCCTCTGGTTCGGATGGAATCCGTCCTGCTTGTACAGGGCCCACCTTCGACAGAATGAGGTCCAATTATCCAAATACTTGAAGCCCTCCCTCCGACACCATTCCTGCAGCCACGTGTTCATCTGCACTCTCACCCTATTCCTAGCCTCGCTATCACGTGGTACCGGCAACAAACCAGAGATGACAACTCTGTCTGTCCTTGATTTTATCTTCCAGCCTACCTCCCTAAACTTGTTTATTACATCCACACCCCTTTTCCTAACTACGTCGTTAATACCAATGTGCACCACGACTTCAGCCTGCTCCCCTCCCACTTAAGGATCCTGAAGACACGACCCGAGACATCCCTGGCCCTGGCACCCGGGATTCTCGCTCGCGAACACAGAATCTCCTAACACTGCCCCTAACCATTGAGTCTCCTATCACTATTGCTTTTCCATTATCCCCCTTCCCTTCTGAACCCCAGAGCCAGGCTCAGTGACAGTGGCGTGGCCGCTAGGGCCTTCCCCCAGTAGGTCATCCCCCCAACAGCATCCAAAACAGTATAATTGTTTTGAAGGGGAACGGCCACGAGGGATCCCTGCACAGTTCTCCCGTACGTTTTCTTTCCCCTGACTGTAACCCAGCTACCCTTGTCCTGTACCTTGAGTGTGGTAACCTTCCTATAACTTGTGTCTGTTACCCCCTCTGCCTCCCGGATGATCCGAAGTTCATCCAGCGCGAACTCGAGTTTGGTAACACGGTCTCTTAAGAGCTGTAGTTCGGTGCACTTCCCGCAGGTGTAGTCAGCGGGGACACCCGTGGTGTGGGTGTTCCTGACCACCCACATCCTACAGGAGGAGCATGCAACTGCCCTAGCCTCCATCCCGTCTTACCTTGCAGAACATAGCTGCACTGTGGACCACCTGGAACTCCGCCCTCCGACTCCGCTCCCAGTCAGCTGCACTTTCTGTAAACTCTCGGCTCCCTACACGCTCTTTGAGGAAATGTACGAAATGAAATGAAAGGAGCGCCCTACTCCCTCCTCAACTAACTCCCTCAGTTACCAAACTCTTACTATAGCACTAAAAGACACTCAAATTCAGCACTCAGTTTTATGTGTGTCTCCAGCTTTCTGTCCATTCTCCTGCTATGTCCCTCAACTCCACTGCCTCTGACATTAATCATGAATATGTTCTGAAGGATCTTACTGAGGCTTTTAGAAAATCACTTCGTTTAACATCCACCATACTCATCAAATCTCTAACTTATGATATTTTTTGAAATATTCAAATCTTAACTGTCAGGAATGATATCGATTTTTGCATATGTGCTGATAATCCGAGTCTGTCTTGCTGAATTGTCCGCACAATTTTTATTCAATTTTTTCCTAACATTGACGCTGTTACTGGGAGATTGTTGTGTGGAATTGTTTTATTTTCTGTTTTAAAGTCAAATATGTCAGAAATACACTGCTGCCGTTTAATTATTTGAAATATACTGATGTTTATTCGTGAACAGACAATTGTGTATCTGCTACTTCTCAATGTCAGTTTTTAAAATTATATTTCTGGTTCAATTCCATTCGCCTCCAGTAATCTCCCACCTGGAAATCACACCCTCTGGCCTTCGACCTGCTCTTGATCTTTCCATTGAGATCTGTGCGATATCGACCGTCTCGATTGTTCTGCCCCTCTCAGCCACTCTATCCTGTCTCCCTCAGAAATTGCGCTATCCTTGTTCTAATGTTCAACACTGACATGGTGATCTAAGTTGTCACAAGAGTGGCGTCTTTGTTGTCTGTCACACTAACAGACGCTGACCGTCAAATGTCCCCAGGAACCTGACCCCACCTTCAGTCACCATAATCTTGTTACCAGGACTTTCACTGGCCTCATCGACTTGGAGATCTACAATCCACAGCCTCGGACATCATCGACCCGCAAGCCCACACGCCTGCATCATCCTCCCGCTTCTACCTCCTTCCTATACTCACAAACATCCCAGTACACTCACTATTTCAGACGGTTCCGATCTCGAATCCTATCCCCGTCCCCTGACGCTGACTTCGACTGCTGGATCCGACCCAGACTCGTGACCCCAACTCTTAACCCCGACCACTAACCTTGACATTGACACATAAATCCCACCCGGACTCCTGACCCGGACTCCTATCCCCGACCCCTAAACCCTACCCTGACTTCTAAATGCGACCCCAACACTGACAACAAGTCCTAAACCTTACCCCTAATCATCATCCCGACTCCAATTCCCGACCCCACCGGCTCCCCAACACCGACTCCTAACCCCAACATCTAACCCCGACTCTGGCTCCTAAATCCGCCGCTGGCTCATGACCTTTCCCCAATCCTAACTCTGACTCCAAAACCCGACCCCCAACTGACCCCGACACCGACTTTTGACCGCACATCGACTCCTGACCTCAGTCCTGAACCCGACTGCTAAAGCATATAGCAACTCCTACCCAACCCGAACTACAAACCGTGATGCCCGATACCGAATCTTAATCGCGACTCCGACACCTGACCCTTCCATGACAACGACCCCGACCAAGTCTCCTCCCCGACCACGGCTCCAAACCCCTACGCTGACTCATAACACCAAATCCTGACCCCTATCCCGTCACCTAACACAAACCAAACGCCTAACCACAACCCGACTCCTACCCCGAAACCGATCACTAATCCAAACCCGACTCCTAGCCCTATCCCATTTCCTAACCCGTCTCCGATCCCGACCCCGAATCCTATCCTGAACTCTGCTCCTCCCCTGCAGGCGATTCCTACCGCGACCACGACTACTACCCTGAACACGATTTCTAACCTGACCGTGACTCCTAAACAAACCCAGATTCTTAATCCGACCCCAACTCCTAATCTTAACCCGACTCCTACCCGGAACCCAATTCCGAAACTGATCCCGACTCCTAACCCGACCCCGATTCCAAACCCGAACGCGATTCATAACCTGACCCCGACTACTAAACCCAAACCGATTCCTAACCCGATCCTGACTCCTAACCCAACCCCAATTTTTAGCTCAACCCGACTTCTACCCCGAACCTGATTCCTAACCTGGCCACGACCACCAACTCTGAACGCGACCGTGATTCCTCACCCGGCCCCGATGCCTAACCTGACACTTACTCCTAACCTGACCTCGATTGCTAACCCGACGCTGATTCCGAACCCGACCTCGTCTCCTAATATGACCCCGGCCCCGACTCTTCACACGACCCCGAATCCTAACCTGACCCCGACTCCTAACCCGACCCCTACTTCTAGCACGACCCCGACTCCTATCCCAACCCGGATTCCTAACCCGACCCAGACACAAACCCGACCTGGGTTCCTTACCCGACGTGGACTCCTGAACCGACCACGACTCCTAACCTGACCCAGACTCTTAACCCGACACGGACATAAATGCGTCCCGGAAAGGGCTGGGTGGGACAAACCTATCATTCCTGTTATGGAAAGGGCTGGGTGGGACAAACCTATCATTCCTGTTATGGGGCAAGGGCCAGGGGGGTGGCGATCCTGATTGGCAAGAGGACAATGTTTAGGGCGACAAAGACGGTTACGGACCCAGGGGGACGGTATGTCATGGTCAGCGGGGCCCTGGATGGGGCGCCGGTAGTTCTAGTTAACGTGTACGCGCCCAACTGGGACGACACGAGCTTCATCCAAAAGACCATGGCAGAAATCCCGGACATAGCGACGCACCGACTAATCATGGGGGGGGGGGGGGTGGGGGGGGGACTTCAACTGTGTACAGGACCCAAAGACGGACAGATCAAACCCCAGAACGTGGAAAACCTCAAACATGGCAAGGGAACTCAGTCACTATATGGAGCAGATGGGAGCAGTGGACCCCTGGAGATTCGCCCACCCGGGGGAGAAAGAATTCTCTTTCTTCTCCCCAGTACACAATGTGTACACCAGAATTTACTTCTTTGTGGTGGGGAAAACGGTGCTTCCAGGGATAGACAAGGTGGAATATTCCGCAATTGTGATATCAGACCACGCCCCACACTACATGGACGTGCGGCTGGAGACGGGAAGGGCCCAGCGCCCCACATGGAGGCTGGACGGTGCCTTACTAGCTGACAAGGCCTTCAGCGAAAGGATAGCGCGGGCCGTAGCGGAATACACGGAGAACAACCAAAACGGGGAGGTCTCATCCTCCACGTTCTGGGAAGCGCTTAAGGCCGTACTAAGAGGGGAAATCATTGCCTACAAAGCGCAAAGAGATAGGGAGGAAAGGGTGGCTAGGCAGAAGCTGGTCGACTCCATACTGGAGGTAGACCGTAAATACTCCGAGGCCCCGACCGTAGAGCTCCTGGCGGAGAGAAAAGAATTACAAAGGAACTTTGACCTGCTCTCCACCAGGAAAGCAGTACACCAACTCCGCCAGGCACGCGGGGCCCTATACAAACACGGAGACAAAGCCAGCCGCCTGTTGGCACACCAGCTGAGAAAGCAGGCAGCCAGCAGGGAAATTGCGCAAATCAGAGGTACTAGAGGCACGTGGGAAACAGAACCAGAGAGGATTAACGAAACCTTCAAGGCCTTCTACCAAGAGCTATACACCTCGGAGCCCCCAACGGGGAAGGCTGGGATGAACCGGTTTCTTGATGGACTGGACATACCAGTCGTGGGAGAGGGCAGAAAACGGGATCTGGAAGCACCACTAGCACTGGGAGAGATCATGGAGAGCATTAGCTCCATGCAGATGGGGAAGGCGCCGGGACCGGACGGATTCCCGGCGGACTTGTACAAAAAATTCGCGACAGCGCTGGCCCCGCACCTGCGGGAGATGTTCACAGACTCGCTAGCTAGGGGCACACTGCCACCCACGTTAGCACAGGCCTCAATCTCGCTGATACCTAAGAAAGACAAAGACCCAACGGAATGTGGGTCATACAGACCCATATCTCTGCTGAACGCAGACGCCAAAATACTGGCCAAAATCCTAGCCAAAAGGCTAGAAGACTGTGTACCTGAGGTGGTCACAGAGGACCAGACGGGCTTCGTCAAAGGTAGACAGCTTACCGCGAACATCAGGCGCCTGCTGAACGTGATAATGACCCCCTCCGGGGAGAGAACACAAGAGGTGATCGTCTCCCTGGATGCAGAAAAGGCCTTCGACAGAGTCGAATGGAAATACCTCATAGAGGTACTGGAGCGGTTCGGGCTTGGAACAGGGTTCACCGCTTGGGTAAAGCTCCTATACAACGCTCCCATGGCGAGCGTACGGACCAACAATACCAACTCCCAATACTTCCAGCTGCACAGGGGCACCAGACAAGGATGCCCACTGTCCCCGCTGCTGTTCGCACTAGCAATCGAACCGCTAGCAATCGCGCTCAGGGCAGCAAAAAATTGGAGGGGGATCCGAAGGTGAGGTAGAGAGCACAGAGTCTCACTCTATGCGGATGATCTGCTCCTCTATATCTCGGACCCACAAAGCAGCATGGACGGAATCATCGCGCTCCTGAAAGAGTTTGGAGCCTTCTCGGGCTACAAACTCAACATGAGCAAAAGTGAGATCTTCCCAGTACACCCGCAAGGGGGGGGGGGGGGCAGCACTAAAGGGCCTGCCGTTCAAACAAGCCCGAAATAAATTCCGCTACCTGGGGATCCAAATAGCCCATGACTGGAAAGGGATCCACAAATGGAACCTCACCAGCCTGACGGAGGAAGTTAAAAAGGACCTGCAAAGATGGAACACACTCCCGCTCTCCCTCGCGGGGAGAGTCCAGACGATCAAAATGAACGTACTGCCCAGGTTCCTTTTCCTGTTTAGATCCATTCCGATCTACATCCCCAAGGCCTTTTTCAAAGCGCTGGACAAACATAACATGGCGTTCGTATGGGGGGGGGGGGGGGGTAAAAATGCTAGGATCACAAAGAAGGTCATACAAAAAACAAAATCCAGCAAAATCTAGCCCTCCCGAATCTACAATTCTACCACTGGGCGGCAACAGCCGAGCGAGTAAGGGGATGGATCCAGGAGCCAGAAGCCGAGTGGGTGCGTGCGGAGGAGGGCTCCTGCATGGGAACCTCCCTCCGGGCCCTCGCCACGGCAGCACTCCCATCCCCACCCAAAAAACACTCCACCAGCCCAGTGGTGACGGCCACCCTCCAATCCTGGAACCAACTGCGGCAGCAATTTGGCCTGTACAAAATGTCGGACAAGGCTCCCATCTGCAACAACCATAGGTTCACACCAGCACTGACTGACGCCACCTTCAAAAGGTGGAGGCAGGACGGGGGGACACTGACAGTCAAGGACCTATACACGGACGACAGGATCGCAACACTGGACGAACTGACAGAGAAATTTCAGCTAGCTGGGGGGAACGAGCTACGGTACCTGCAGCTCAAAAACTTCCTACGAAAGGAGACAAGGACATACCCACAACCGCCACGACGGACACTACTGGAAGACCTACTGGACGCAAGTATCCTACAGAAAGGGAACTGTAGTGACATGTATGACCGACTGGTAGATAGGGACGACACCGTACTGGACGCAACAAGAAGGAAATGGGAGGACGACCTGGGGATGGAGATAGGGTGGGGACTCTGGAGCGAAGCACTGCATAGGGTCAACTCCACCTCCACGTGCGCAAGGCTCAGCCTGACGCAATTAAAAGTGGTACATAGAGCCCACTTAACGAGAAACCGTATGAGTAGGCTCTTCCCGGAGGTGGAGGACAAATGTGAGCGGTGCCAGAGAGGCCCGGCCAACCACGCCCACATGTTCTGGTCTTGCCCCAGACTTGTGGAGTACTGGACAGCCTTCTTCGAGGCTATGTCCAAAGTGGTGGGGGTGAGGGTGGAGCCATGCCCGATAGTGGCGGTCTTCGGGGTTTCAGACCAGCCAGATCTATTCCTGGGGAGGAGGGCGGACGCCCTTGCCTTTGCCTCCCTGATTGCCCGCCGTAGAATCCTGTTTGGCTGGCGGTCAGCAGCACCACCCAGAGCTGCAGACTGGCTTTCCGACCTCTCGGAATCTCTCCAAATGGAGAAAATCAAATTCGCCATCCGAGGGTCGGACGACGGCTTCCACAGAACGCGGGAGCCATTCATGCAACTGTTCCGGGACCTGTTTGTGGCCAACGTACAGGAGGAAGAATAGTCGGGTGGCCAAGAACCAGGGGAAAATGGACGGGAATCGGGGGAAGGTAGCCGGGGGGAGGGAGGGGGGGGGGGGGCTACGGGCTCGGTATGGGGGTTTGATGGCAAGCCAAGGCCCAAAACCAAACTATAAATAAATGCCTATAAACATGTGCCTCGGCCATATTGGGGAATGTAAAATATGTATGCTGGCTAAAGGGGGCGGCCACAATTATTGTTATGAAGATGCTTACCTGTAAATATTCATGTTAAATTTTTGTGTTTTCCTTTTTTTTTCTCTCTCTCTAATAACTTGTAATTTGTCATATATAAAATATGAAAACTCAATAAAAAAACATTTAAAAAAAAAAAAATTAAATGCGTCCCGGACTCCGCATACAACCCCGATACCGATTGCTAATCGCGACCTCGGCTCCTGACCCCGCCTCCTAATTTGGCCACAACTACTAACACAGGCCCCGGCTGTTAAACGCGACTATGATCCCGGACCAGAAACCCTGATCCCGACCTCGACTCCTATCTCTTTGAGAACCGCCTCAACCATATGGATGATGGAGTAATCCAAGTAAAGAAAAAGTGACTGGGGACTTATTGATGTGATCAAAATGCAGCAGCAGACACTGAGCCGTCGGAAAATTCATTTATCCTCGAAATTGTTCATTTCTCAGATACTGGCTCTCCTTTAAATCCTTGTCCAATCCTCCATCACACCAACAACCCTCCCTTCGGCACCTCCACTGAAAACAGCAGAATTTGCAACAACTGCCCCTTTACCTCGTCCCGTCCATCGAATCCCGGCAGAAACTGTCCTTTCTAGTGATGCATCGTTTCAGTTCTGCTTCCTCCAGTTTGGTCTCATGCATTCACTTCTCCAAGTATAGCCTCCTCTACATTGGCGAAGCGCAGACTGCGTGAGCGCTTTGCCCACCACCTCCACTCAGCCCTCATGCATGACCTCACGCTTCTTGTGGCTCGCGATTTTAACTCGACACCTTGCTCATGTGCCCACATATCTGTCCTTGGCCTGCTGCAATGATCCAATGAAGTCCAACGCAAGCTTGAGGAGCAGCATCTCACCTTCCAATTAGGCGTGTTAGACCAAACAGGAGTCAAATTGAAATTCACCAACGTTAGTCTGGGAACTGCCTCCTTCATCTTAACGCCCTTGTTTTGGGAATATCGTGGGTGCGACTCTCCGTCGGCTCACACGACAATCAGGAAACGCAGCTTCACGAAGAATGTGTTTTGACGCAAAAATCGTGTGGGTGCCGGCTCACCACAACGCACATCTTTACTGCTTCTCGACAATGGTGCCAATGGGTTCCACTCTGCACCTACAGAAAACGCATTTGGAATATCATTAGTCCCTGTATAATTAGTATAATTAGTATAATTATAATTATTAGTATAATTAGTCCCTGTATTCTCTGGGACTCCGCGAAACTCCGGCTCCACCGGGCTTAAAAGGGTGCGGAATTCCTGACGGCAACGTGCATTTCTGCTCACAAAATTTGTGCAACAGGGGCCGTAGATTTTGAGTGAGAGAGTGAGGGTCTCGATATTGTCCAACATCGCCGTAGAGTGCTTACGGTTGCACCGCTCGCCGGAGGCTTCTGCAAGGGTCATTGGGGTTGGTGTTTGGTGGCCATTAGGTGGTTTGCGGTATTTGGGCGGACGGGCACGGAACATGATTGCCGCGACCTAGAGGCAGCAATAAAGCTGAGTATGCCGCTGACTGCACACTACGAACGCAGCGGCATAGGTGCCCCCTCCCCCTCCTCCCCACACTGGTACCCGCCCAGTAGTACCCTCTGCCCCAGGTGACCCATCAACGGGAGGAGCGCGCTCCAGCATGAGCAGTGCCATCGTGTTTGCTGGGCTGAGTGTTTGTGGAGCGCCGAGCTAATATGAAGCTGCAGCTTGCCAGCCTGACTCGTACCGATCCCAATCCCGGGGAATCCGAAACTCTTTCTCCATTGGAATTGATTGTTTGCCACTTGTCGCCAGTGCTAGCCCATGAAAGGCGGATAAATTGGTCCAAATGCGGCGCCGGCTTTACTGTCGCCAAACTGCAGCAATCCGGCCCAGTGTCAACATTTAGTCTCAGCAATGGAGAACCCGGCTGCCCATCCTTTTAACCGAATGATGCGGGTGCGAATATGGAGCGAGCTTATTCCTTTCAAGTGAACCCTCAGAGTTCCAAGACCGGAGTGGGAATATTGCTGAGAAATGCGTTTCAACCATTGTTTCCAAAACGGGAGAGCATGTAATGCTGCGTATGGGATGATTTGGGGATGTTTAGAATCCGTTAATAGGAGATTCTGAAGGCG
The DNA here is from genome assembly GCF_902713615.1 of Scyliorhinus canicula. NCBI lineage: Eukaryota > Metazoa > Chordata > Chondrichthyes > Carcharhiniformes > Scyliorhinidae > Scyliorhinus > Scyliorhinus canicula. The sequence goes on along the minus strand of NC_052171.1, from coordinate 14,890,374 downwards.
ATGTCTTTGGCGTGATTGAAACTGAGCCCTGGCAATCCTTTGGAGATACGACAGCCTCTATTAGTTCCATCATTGAAACTGTAGGTGCCTTGCGCTTGTTATCGTTTTCCATGGTTGACTGAGGGTTCCAGTAATCCAGGTGTTGTTTGCAAATCC